>NC_070583.1:26012813-26312813 GCF_027409825.1 Scomber japonicus
AGAGAGAGAGAGAGAGAAAGGAGTAGGAGAGAGAGTTGAGAGTTTAGGGCGAGAGGAGAGCCGGGCTGGACGGGAGGTGAAGGGGTTAAATGCGCGGGACTGATCCTGCTGAGCCAGCAACAGTACGTTAAAGTGCAAGGTTTCATTGTAGCAGATACAGAATGAAACTCCTTCCCATTAGTCCCGCTAGTAACTGAAAAGGCTCTTCACAAATGCTTAACCCTTAATGCGCCACAAACAAACCACAGCACCAACACAGGTAAAGCCCCCGTAATTGGTCAATGGCTTCTGTGTTTGTGTGTAAACTCACATGCACAGTTATTATAGTACACTGCCCAAATGTACTTATGAATTCAAAATCTAACTTAATGTCTAAGAGGAGTGCACTATATGTCTACATTCACACATAGAAAGATACTTAGATGGAATGACCCATGAGGGGGAATTTCTTTTTCTAAACTCTTTTTCTCTTTCTCTGCACCCCCCCCACCCCCACCCTACCCCACCTCCCTTGTTCTTGAGCAAGCCTCCCACGCCATGCTACAGTACACACAGTCTCTGAGGGGCTTTAGGGAGGAGAAGGCAAGCATACCCTTCCTCCAGTTAGAGTAGGGCAGAATCATCATAATTATCATCATCATCACACTGCCTTAACCGAGGCACACCACAGCAAAGCAAGTGGTGCAATGACAAAACAATGGAACAAATCAACCAAGTAAACAAACCCATAATAGGTGAATCGGGTATCACAAAAAAAAAAAATTTAAGGAGCACGTTGTAGGCAGCTCTTCTTGTTATAGTTTTAATAGCGCGCTCATTTTTATTTTTGTTTAGACTGAGAAAATGGATACAAGCTGGCTTCATTTAAATGATTACATCAGCTCACAGCTATAATCTGGCAATTTTTCCCAAAACTACTGTAAACCCTGGTTCAGAAAACCAAAAGTAATGCTAAAGGCGGAGGGATTTCCCCAGTCTCTTCCTTCAAACATTCATACTCCATGCATGATATTAATGTAACCTCTCCAAAACACGTACACACGTACACACACCTTACCCTTCTGGAGAAGACGTGTTGGCGCAGACCTTTCTCCAGCCCATTTGTTTTAGTGCTCCAGAAAAAAAGTCATTTGATCCTAAATAAATCAAAATGAAGCATGAAATACCTGGTGATCAGCACACAAGAACCCAGCCCTGGCTGTTTGTTTTCATTACAACAGATCTGATGGAGCAAAACACTGACATCTCCACGTTAACTCAAAGAAGCCCTGAACGTCCCACAAGGGCAGAGCAGGGAACAAGTAATATTGTTTCTGGCCAAACGTTCAGCAGTAATAAAACAACAATTACCGTTCATCATTCTGCCATTTCCCCTCTCATTACGACTCCAGTTACCATCAGCACCAGGTAACAAGAACATGTGGTGTAAAGCTGAATGTGATTTACAGAGATGAACAATGTATAGAAAGCATAAGACACATAATGATCTACACAATACAAACTGCACTGCACTGGAACAGCTAACAGTGTATCAATGTTTTAGGGAAAAGGATGTGATTGGCTACAGCTCATAACTGTTCTATTGTTAAATGAAAATGAATTAATAAAACATACAAAACAGAAATCCACACTATCATATGTGGAAAGAAAAATACTAATACTACACTAACCCTTAATGAATGGACTCCAAAAGCTCTACAGTAACATACATCCTTTAAAAGCATGTCAGGAGCAGCTGCTTATAACAAGCATTATCTATTCTGATCACTAAAGATAATATCTCATTTTACATCAGACTTCTAATATCAGAAATATAGACCTTGTTCAAACTATGATTAATTTAGGATCAATGTACAGCATTTTGTTTTATGCAGTGTCGTCTGACATGTTGAACACTCATGTTAACATGGTGCAACCTACGCATGAAAACATCTATTACTTTGTCACATGATTACCATGAATGTTGTAAATGTCCTTGGTCATGTGTATGAAATTAGACAGACTGAGGGCTAAAATGTACAATGTTAACGTAAGAGTATACATGTACTAGTAGTGAATTGACTGTAGATAGAAGTGCAAAGCAATATTGTTTTTTGGATGATTTAATGACCAGTTAATGTGGCACATGATTTCTGTGTATTGATTTCAGTAAAGTTTTATAATGCAAACATAACAAAAACATAATATCTATTCTATACTCAAAGAGTTGAGAAACATACATATTTATAAACTAAAGCAATATTTTTATCTCCTAGTTAATTTCATTTCAATGTACTAAGCTGCTGCAACATCTTTTTAGACTCAGTGTCTCCTCCTGTATGTGTTTTTTTTACAGATAAGCAAGAACTTACAGTTTTCTAATATGAATGGCAAGAGCATCTGTGAGTTTCTACAACTGCTGATTGCTGACATATCATTGTAGGGACTTCTATTGTGGGCGTCATGATGAGATACATTATTCAAGAATAAGGCACAGATGGAAGATAAAATGGCTTTCCTTACTCCAGTCTTATCACAGAGCCGCAGGGTGTTGAAGGAGCCCATGGCAAACACTTCTCCATCTGGAGCCCAGGACAACGAGGTGACTGGGTAGTCATGAGATGATGAGGAGTAAAGAAGACGACCAAAGCTGTCCCATACCTGGTGAAGAGGGGCAAAGATTGAAAGGTGCAAAACAATTCAATACATCCCATGACATTCAAAAATATACACAATCACCGCTCACCTTGTATTTACAGTCCTCTCCACCTGACAGTATGAGATCATTGACTGAATTCCAGTCCACCTTCAGGACAACCCCATCGTGAGCCTTCCACTAGAGAGAGACAGATCACAACAAGGTTATGCTGTAAATACATCTCACACTTATAACATTGCTGTTATAAGTTACTGAGAAACTTCAGTCACTGAGAATAAAACTGATTACAAGTTTCAGTTCAGTTTTGTCTCAAGCTCACTCTCTTGATTGCTTACGTGTGTGTATGTGTTCTCCCTCACCCTATCTCTTTATGTTGCACTTTTTTTCTTTACACTAGGAGGGTAGGGCTGGGTGATTATGGCAAAAATCAAAATCATGATGAATTGAACTTTTAACCTCGATTATGATTAATGAATGATTATCTCCACCCTTGATGAACAATTATGTATTTTCACAGTTTCTTTAGTTTTGTATTTTCCACTGCTGCCCTCACACATGAGTATCTTTAGGGAGTGAAAATAATGATGTTTTAAGGTGTGACGCTGTGGTTAATGTGTAGTTTACTTGATTAGAACTATGTAAAGATCATGGTTTGAGTTAAAATGATCACTGGAGACAAGTTTTCAAATTCTTTAAAAGATATGCAACCTTTGCTGTCATGGCAACAGTGAACACCACGATTAATTGACATGAGCAAGATTAAGTCGATTAGAGTTTCTAAATGTCGGTTTCGATTATTTTTCGATTAATTGCCCAGCCCTACTAGAGGGGCAGTATGTAAATGTTCATAAATGTTGTTTGTTTAACCTCACATCCACAATGTTAACTAAAGCCACACAGCATCCAACCCGTGTTCAACCCTGGTTTACTAAAGCATGTTGACCCATTCAGACCAATACAGTTAAAACCTGTATCACTGCATTGGCCTCAAAGGAGTCTCAAGGGGAGTTGATGAAATTGAACATGTGTGTGTTGGTGCCCACGTATGCGTGTAGTAATGGCTCAGAAAGAGAGAGCAAAGGGCTGAGAAGGTGCACATTAAACCCTCCACTGTTTATTTAAGGTCCCAGGCGCTATTGAGCTTCAAGAGTAATAATAAACAAATGTACACATGTACAAGAAAAATACTCACTGGTGTGCAAGGTCCTCAGTGGTGCAACCTTCCTTAATGCAGAAGCACTCTAACACATTTAGACTTATTGCATTTTTGCTCCTATTATTTAGTCCCTATATAGCAATGCATATCAACGAACCGCAAATTTCATTTGTAAAGAACTGGCAAAAGGCAAAGGGCATTGTGATGCCAGGTCCAGCAAAGCTGGTATCCTCCTAGTGGCACTGGCAGGTAGTGAGATCTCGGTGGCAGCCTGTGGCACTACAATGGCAGCCTGTGGTACTCTATCGGCAATTGGAAGACTCGCTGTCAACTAGGGTGGGGCCAAATTTCCTGGTTTGTTTTCATGAGCAACCATGTTCTGGCAAAACTATTGAAAACAATGAAGTCACTAAATCAATAAAACAATTCCTCCCTGCCCAAGCACCTTTCTGTCCTTGTTTCAGAAAAAGAACAAATATGTGAGTCATTTTATTTCTTCTGATCACCTAATAAAAAAATCTAAATCTATCTACAATTGCCTCACTTGAAGATGACCTCAGTTGTAATAGTAATAACCCTTTTTGGGGAATGATTTTCCCTTAGACAGTTCCCTGTTAAGGAGGTTTTTGATGCCCTGCCTGACCCAAAAAAGGCTCCTGGAGCATGCCTTTTGAATACAAGACTGTACCTATTATACTTTATCCTATAACTCATCATCTTAATTTAACATTTGTATTCTTAAAGTGTGGAAAGCAGCACATGCACTGCCTCTGCATGAAGGCGGTGACACTAATGACCCAAATAACTACCTACGCCCTATTTCTAAACTATCATGTTTAGCAAAAATCTTAGAAGAGCTCATCAATAATCAATTATGTCATTTTCTAGCTGAGAATTGCATTTTAATCACGATCACCCTGGTTTCATATTTAGACATAACAGTTTGACAGCAGCAACAAGGCAGGAAATTATATAATCTGCCCTCTGGATAAGGAGTGTTGTATTGTTCTGTCCATTGATTGATCTAAAGCATATGACACAGTGGATCATATTCTTGAATAAACTTGGATCATTTGGTTTTGCCACAAACACATGTAAGTGGTTTCACAGTTATCTTACAGGCAGACTCAAGCAATAGATGCAGACGCTCTTCAATCTGACTTCCTTGAAGTCACAAAAGGGATGCCACAGGGCTCAACACTAGGTCATGTTTGATTCACATTGTACATAAATGACTCTGGCTTATTTGTTAGAAACGCCTCTATTCATTACTATGCTGACAACACAGTAATCAGTGCCCTAAAACATTGTCTAAGTTAACGGCTGTTCTTTGGCTATTCAAAAGGCTCTGATTAAACTTAAGATTTTACAAAATCCATATAAAATTATCACATGCTCTTCATCAGATCTCAAATAAAAATCCACTAAGTATTACTATTATTACAATACCTGGGACTAAAATATCTGGTAATTAGATGAAAAATTATCATTTAAAAAAGGTACTAACTAAAAAGCTTAAGTTTAAATTAGGTTTCTTTTACATAAATAAGCAGTGCCTCTCTTTTAGCAGTGGACTGCAGATTGAACATTTTATCAGTGCTTCACTATGCAGATGTAATTTACATGCATGACACTTCCCATACCCTCAAAACTCTTGATGCAGTGTATCACAATGCTCTTAGATTTATTACAGTTGACAGTTTTAGAACCGATCATTGTTTCCTATGAGAAAGTGAGGCGGACATCATTTACCACTTGAAGAGAACAAACTTTGTTTTTATTTCTAAAGTCATCCTAAATAAGCTACTTTTTTATTTATCATCACTTCTAAGACTTATGTAATATGGGATACAGTACCCATTCAAAGGAAATGCGTTACTTTAGGCACGCCATATATGAATACTGGAGTGGTAAAAAACTGCGTTCCCCTATGCTACTCATGGTGAAATAAGCTTCAGGACTTCCTTGAATTAGACAATCTTTTTATCTCTAGAACATTTTTTGAACGCTCCTATTTGTCTTAATGTGTCTGTTTTATCATTGTGTTCTTATATTTTCTTTTTGTTATTTTGTATTTTATAAGTCATATGTCTTGTGTTTGTATTGTATTTAAGTTTGGTGTAAGATTGTTGGTTTTACATAGTCTTTTTGTTGTATGACTTGTTTGGTTGTGTATCTGCAGAGCACCATTGTAGATGAGAGTGTTCTCAATTGTTTCCCCTGAGCAAATAAAGGTGTCTATCTACATCATGTAATGTAATTACTTCCACCACACAAGTTATGTTAGTTTTGCATGTTTTTTAATACTTTCCTACTCAAAACTAACCCTAAAACATGACAAAAGGAGCTACATGCAGAGCTTATCATTTAAGATCGTATAAAGCTTGTGTCATTAAAAGGTATTGGTTTTGGAGGATGGAGTCATATGACCTGGAACCTAATGAAAAAAACTGACTTTTTGTTTTGTCAAATTGTTCATTAAAAGTTTTATGAAATAAGGAAATTGTCATCACTTTATAAAGAGGTGGGCTATATTCTCCATGTAACCAGCATAGTAAATGTTATCAATATTCATTTGGAGTCACTGGGTCTTGTTACCAAGAAATGAACAGAGGAAAGTCAAATGTGGTCCATGTATTAAGTTTTAACGTAACTTTTAAAAACAAGTTTTGACCTCTTAAAAAAACAACAACCAAATAACATAAAAATAAAAAAGTTCATGTACTTGTATGACTTTAGAGCTGGGCTGCAGAGGCTTGATGACCAGCTGTCGACCTGATGTGTAGAGGATTCTGTCTGAGTCCGGACCCCAGGCAACAGAATACACAGGAGACCCTGGAGGATACACAGAAAATTACAATTTCCATTATTTTCAACACAAGAACAGTTGATTTATTTCAGGGAATAATATAAGTAAATTTATTTAGAGGACTTAGATACTTACATGAGGTTATATCAAAAGGGATGTAAATTTAAATTGTTTGTATGTATATATTTCTACTTCTTTTGTTAACAAACTAAGAGTTGGTGTGAACAATAGGTCCAGGATACAGAATCGCTTATTCCTCCTCTCACATTCCCTAAGAGTCAGAGATCTCCTCATCATTCAGCCTACGGAACAGCACTTAGCTTGCAGGCACACCAGCTGAGCAAACCTGCCTAACCTCTACAGTATAAGCACAAGTGTGTGTGTGTGTTTATGCGCACATGCAATGGGAAAAAAGTGCATACGAGTTGGGTTGTGGCAACGCGTGTGTGGAGGGGAAGGGGGCCTGACATTTAACCCTACTCCAGGTGCGTGTGGTTTCTCACAAATGCCAACTGGTCACATGATCTAAATCTGACAAAGGCGATGAGAGGGGTTGAGACAAGTTCCTCTCTACTCCCTCTCGCTCGCTTCCAAACTCTTCCTAGAGCTCTCTCTCTCTTGAAATGGGTCATAGTACCCAAGGAGGACACATTTCACAGTCTGTTCCTGTAGGGTATGTGGTGTATGTATACAGATTTGGGCTCTAAAGAGAAGCAACACCTGCAGTAATCTGAGTGCCATGTGGAGGATGATGCACCTCTGTGGTAGTGCTACTATATCCAGGTGTCCTACAAAATCTGTTGGTCTGTTGAGCAGCCCACGACCGAGCAGCTCATTCTTCAAACAGCCAGTTAAAGGAAAATGTTCCTACATACTCTGGCTCAATCGCTGTTCTCCTGCCAAGTTTTCACAGCACCCGTCATTCACCATGAGTGTGCCATCCGTTTCCCTAGAAGCCACTGTTCATCCACCACCCATCTTTTTTCAGTTTCACTACTGAGAAGAAATATTTAATAAGTCAAACAGCACAATGAATCAATTAATAAGTAAGCCATCTGTAATGTGAATGTTGGATATAGAAATATATCATTAGGGGTCTTTTTTATGACTTTTAATAAAACTCCACTCCTATAAAGCTTTGAAACTTTATGATGCTTTTCATTAAAAAATAAAAAAAGGACTGGAAGAGCGATTCTGCTTTTGGTTGTACTGAGCACAATTATGTCCCAATAGGCCCAACATATTCACACTACACAAACACACAGCCAAGAAAAGAGACAAAAAGAAAACACATTTCTTCTGTGACAGTCATTTTAGATAATCTGGCATGAGTAAAAAGGCTCAACATACATGCTTTTGAACGCAACAACCATGCTAACTCCCTCATAATTAAAGCATAGTATTAGATATAAAATGAAAGTCTGAAGAATAAAATTGAACTATATGTAAGGTGTGGCAATGAATTTGTCGTCTGGGATCTTGTGTGAGGGAGTTCCATCTACAGGGGCCATTCATCTGAGTCTGGTATCAAACAGGAGCCAGATGAAGAGGTGTTATAGCATGAAGAAGAAGAAATGATACACACAAATAAAGCTTAAGTTCTGAGTGCCTTGTATCTTCATCAGGTCTCTGCTTCTTGCTCTTTTTTTCTGTCGCAAAAACAATCAGTACTATGCATATATGTGATGTGATGTGAGAAAGACAGAGAGGGTGTAATTGGTTATGGTGTGCACGACTTACTAAATACCTACAGTACAAGAGTTTGAATGTAGAATTATTGTTTTAGGACTGAAAAAATGTCAAGACATCTGTCATTTCAGGCTGAAAAATCAATGGTTGTGTTAGAACCAAGCAGGTAGCACCAGGTCTGAAAAGTGAAGCCAATGTGGAAGTTACTGTAACCTGCATTCTCTCTAGTGGCCAAGCAGGGGGCAACTCCACTAGCACCAAAAAGTACTCTGATTGTTCCTAAGTCTATGAGAAATTTACCCTACTTCCCACACGGTTTATTAATTCAGTAAACACTTTCCTAATGAGTTTATCGTCGCATTCGCTAGTTTCAAGTCTTCTTCAATACATCACGATGTTCATTTTGTAAATTATTTTGTAAATTATAGTGTAACCCCAAATTCACAGAGTATTGGTTCATCCTTAACTATTACTAGAGTGGTTTCAGTTGATGAAAGTTACTTGTTTTGTTGATTTAAGAAGGGAAAGCACAAACAAACAAAAAAAATAGTAATATATGAGTAAAGAAATGACAAGAGTTAGCCAAAAAGCTACAGTAACATAAAAAACGTCTTGTTCAGCATTTTAAAGAGTTGGATGTTGTGTTTTTCCAGTAAGTACATTTTGTTTTAATGGTTTTAAGCCTGTTTTTAGTTAGTGAAAATCCGTATTAACACGCCCAGAGTTAACCATATACAGTAAAAGTACTGTGCTAACCTACTAGCATTAGGATAAGCCCCACCCTCTCATCCAAATATAGTCGCTTCTGGTTCCAAAACTCCAAGATGGCGAAGGTCAAAAAGCAAACTCAAGACTACAAAATGAGAGTCCACAAACCAATGGGTGACGTCACAGTAGTTATGTCCATTAATGTTTTACAGTCTATGGTTAGAATGTGTTAAGATGACACTATTAATAATGTAGGCTATTACTAATATCAGCGCTAATGCAATTTAAACTTGATCGCTTTAAAATGTTGATCAGAAAAAATTATTTTGTGATTACTGAAAATTATTAACAGTTTCCTGCAAACATTAGTCACATTCATGTGACTTAAATTCAGTCAATAAATGCTCAGTCTCTAGCCTTACCTTGGCTGGCTAATGTTGAGCGCAGCATCCCACTTTTGGACCAGATCTTGATCTGCCCATCCTCTCCAGCTATGCAGAAGTAAAGAAACAGGTCAAGATGTATGTAACTGAATTTGAAAATATAAAATATTACTTTAACCTTCTTATTTTTATTTTAAAACATTTACTATTTCATAAACGTCATTGAAAATATGGATGTATTTCTCTATCAGCCTTACCTGTGATGAGAGCAGTGCCATCATAGTTCCATCTGCCAGCCAAAACAGCTCCTTTGTGTGCTTCAACACTCTTCTCAATGCGCCCTAACTTGGAGGTCAGGTGGAATTTCCCTGCAAAAAGACAAAAACAGGCTCACTATACGTAAGTAAGCTCCACATCCAGGGCTGGGGTGGTGTAGCTGTTAACGTTCAATAATTCAGGAACAGATGTGTCCGCTGTAATTCTCTTGCTAATAAGTGGATGCTGACTGACAGTAGCAATAAAAAGTTTGGACACACCTTCCTGGTCATTTGAATGAGAAAGTGTGTCCAAACTTTTGACTGGTGCTGTATATAAAGAACAGATAGAGTATGTTTCATAAGTCTAAGTGATTCAGGTGGCTTGGTGAGGCAAATGGCTTTTCTTTTTTTTTTTTTTTTTACCACATCCATTCCAAAACATATCTTTGAAGCTTGAAACTTTATAATCCAGCACTATAAATGATATATAATAACTTTCAATTCCCTAACACACAATTTGCAACAAAGCTATACTTTCTCTCAGCTAAATTATAAACTTACAACATGAAGCGGATGAGTAAAACTAAAGGGTTTCCGTTGGTTGAATTAGGGCAATTTTCTATTTGGTAGACGCAAAGGGTGATCAGGCATGGAGACAGTTATTGAAGACACTAGCCTAACATATACTTTGTGGCAGTGTGTATTAAAAAATTCTGAATGTTCTATGTAATTTCTGGTGGCCTAAAACTGCAAATCAGCATGCTACTGCTCTCTCCCATTTCTAAATTTGGAGATCCCAACAAAAGTGGATGTTACTGATCCAGCAGGTAGTGAGTATAACAAGCATGTACAACTATATTGAAGGACTCTTCAAAATTAAAAAATATGCCCTAAATTGATTTAAAAATATAATTTCTATTTTTGTTACATGGGAATGTGCACTTGCGTCATCAGTCACACTCTATCAATCACTTCGGTGTAGCCCAACATCATGTGTATAATGTTTCTGTGTGGTGATTGTTAGTTTGCTTTTTATCTGGCAGATGATTATTTTCATACTAGAATTTTATATATTCTTTCACTTCTATTTAAAGATGGTATGGTAAGAAACGCTTGATGATTCATCTGTGTGAAATGTATTATGACAACACATTATAATTTCATGGAGAAAAGAAGAAGAAGACAGTTGTTCGAAACACAAACCCCAGCAATATGCCTAATGCTTCATTTGAACCTCTTTGGATCTAGTCTACTTCTAATCCAAACAAAATACTCTCTGGTTGAATGGCGAATTATGCATCTAAACTACACAATTATGAGTCTTTTTTATGGGGAAATATTAGGCATCCAAAAATAATTGCAGTATACTTATTAATTAGATGTACAATATTTTGTTTTAGAAGTTGAGACTGAAGATAGAGTTAGAAAGTGTTTGCAACTGGAATGCATTTTATTAATATACTTGCACAGAAAAAAAGAGGTTGCCTAAACAACCAAGACAAAAAAAAACCCGGACAAAATTAACGCAGAATCCTCCCTATTAGTATTACATATATTTCAAAGTAAAAAAAGTATCCTGAACATAATACAGATTTTAAAGATTGCACCAAAATATGTGTGTTTTTCATGTTTTTGTTGTTCAACAATAGCCAATAACTTATTTCAGAAGTACAGCATAATAAGGGTGACACTGATATTTGTTTAACTGTACCAAGGCAAGAAAGCAAAAGAAAGTTGCAAAAGTGAATCGTAACAGAGTTTTCACTACTCGTTGGTCTGCCAGAGAAAATTGCTGCCTCAGTTTGTGGGTGTGTTTATGCAACCCTACACTGCCATTAGTGTTGTGACCACACATTGCCTGCCATAACAGTTCATCCATATTCTGTGTGTTTATATCTAATATAGGCCGAAGAAGAGACTAAACGACAGCAGATGCACTTCACACAGACTGCACTGTCAAGTGAAATATTACTACAATCAGTGTTTCCCTAGGATTTCTTTCAGCAGCAGTGCTGTTGTGCGTGTGCAGAGCCCGCGACGCCAGGACCTGTATTTGCACAAACCGGCAGTGGAATAACTTAAAGCTACCTTAGAATTGTTCCAGATAGGTTTGTTCATGTCCACAGAGTCATGTGTGTGAGCACTTACATTTGACATCAGAAGGGTCCAGATAAATGTCAGTGTAATATAGGTCAAACAATTAAATGCCTCAACATAGTTGGGGGGCTTTGGAGTCCTCCTCAAGAAAATTTGATTTTATTTGACTTCAAACTAAAAAAGCTGTTCCAGGTGTGACAAGGCAGCGTGGAGGGCCCTAGCAAAGACACTATATAAACTCAATTATATCTCACTGGAAAGAAATCTAAAATATTCTAACCCCAACCATAACCCATCAAACTATGAGTGACGTTTAGAAAGAATGAAGAACACAGACATTAGTCACTATCAGTCATCTGTCTTTTGTCCTCCTCCCTCTGCTGCTGATGTGATGTTTGGGGGGGCTACAGTCTCACAAAAAAAATTAGATATAGTGATATGAAGAAAAGAGGCTGCCTCCCTGCTTCAAACATAATGTTGATGGACCAAGATCAGTTTTTTTCACAAGTATTAAACTGGTGGAGGTGACAATGACATGAAGAGCATCTCCTGAGTATGTGCTTCATTCAACAAATGATTAGGCAAGACATTGACATACTACTTAGTATGGAAACGACACTGAGGACAAATAAGACGAGAGGCATGGAGGCATATCAAAGAGTAGTGAAAATTCTGTAAACAGTGTGTTGTTAGTTTAGTTAGCATATGGCAGTATATGAGTGCTATTTAAACAAACATTTCTCTGTATAGATATGACTTAAAAACAGCCTCTTGTGATGTAGTGTAGCTCAAGTGACAAGGAAGGTGGTAGGGAGGCAGACGCGGGCTGTTCTTAGGAACTCAGAACTAAACCCAGTAAACAATAGTTAACCTTAATACATGTCTGTGTTCTACTTTAACCAAAAGTTTTCTGAATGTAAATTCTTAACATATATAATGTAAAACAAACAAACCCGGGATAGTATGCATCTACATACGATTACTGGTAAACTAATGGTTTAAGCAAACAAGTCAAATTAATAAGTTAGCTGGTGTTGATGGTGGAAAAAAAGGTGGCAAATGATGTGTTTCACCCACTCTGTCACACCTCTTATCCCATATGTGTGGCTGTTGACTGAATAAACAACTTGCGAAACAAAACTGACATATTGATATGAGGAGTGAACTCAGAAACCAAGCCATGAAGAAAATAGAGAATATAAAGACTTGCCATCAGTGCTGGTGAGTACAAAGATCTCTGTCTGGGTCTGTTTCTTGCCGCCAATGGCTTTGGGGAACCAGTGCAGGTCAATGGGATAAATGTCCTCTGGCAACCTGACAACCAAACTGGTATCATTGGTCAACAAGTTCCACTTGAGGATCTGGTGGTCCTCACTGCATGAGTACAGCTCATCAGATGTGGTCCAGCCAACACAACTCACAAGTTCCTTATGTACCCTACTATTAAGGAAAGTGATCAAATTAAATGAACATGTATTTTAGTTGGTCATGTGAAATACCACAGTAGCTTCTGTATTAATAGGGTCATCTAAAACAAAATGAAGAAAATATCCTAGATTTGTAACAGGTTAGGTGTTAAATCTAACCAACCCATATTAAATAACCACTACTACAACCCAATTACTACTTCTAACTGTACTAACAACATTAATGATAGCAACATCAAGGTTTCGACGTTGTGTTAGCCACATACAACATTGTTAGCTCTACAAAAACATACAGGTAAAAGGCTTGGTAGCTAAAGACGTCGTAAAAAGGATATGTTTGGGTTCCTTTAGCAGCGATGTTTTCAATCTCATGGTGGATTTGTGTGCTGTTGATCACTGCTGAGAAGATGAAATGGTCATTTAGGTTGTCACAGTAGCTCCCACAGTAAAGTTGCTGATATCAGACTCATGTGAAACTACATTACTAACAGAAAAAAACATAGCTAAAATACTCAAATCTCCACGTATTAACTGTACCCCGTGAATTAAGCGAGGTAGCTACTGTCATGCTCCGATAGCCGCAACGGTGACTGAAACAAGCGTCTGCAGTTGCTACGTTACCTGCAACTGTTGCTAAGGCGAATCCTCCGCTGTCCCAGACTCTTGCTTGTGACTTGCTAACGTTAACTTGGTTGTTTGGTTAAAGTTGACATCTTTTTTATCGTTACAGACTTTACTGTACGGCAGTCAACAAGACATGACAGTCATTTACTCCAGCAAAAAGATGTGCATGTACTCAAAACAGCGAGCATGTCCTTCTTTATCAAGCACTGTGTCGCTAACGTTATCAAGGGCTAACTTTGGGTAGCCATTTAATGTGGGTCAGCTTGAACAGCGTGTTCTCGCGAGAGTTGCGAATCTTACTTCCTTGACAGCAGATATTTCGAATTATTTACAAAAGTACAAATGGTATGTCAAATAAATATATTAGACGGGACTAATAAAAATCCAAAAGATCTGACATTAATCGTCGATCCATCGTATGAATGTTAGTTTCTGATATGCAGTAGTCCTCGGGCAGGGACTTTGTTCTAACTGTAACCAGGCAACCGTTTGAATACGTAGAAACAACATAAGGCTTTGAATCCGACAAAAATCTTGAATACATTTCAGCGTTATAAACGTGAAGTGTTATTACACCTGTGTTGTTTTCATCATATTGGTTTTGTGAAATGACTATCATTTGCTTGGAAGCGGACGGAGTTGGCTTCGTCCCCTTTTTTTGAATTTCGTGTTTTTTTCCCCTTGCCCTTTGAACGGCCCATGGTGCCTTGCGTCAGTTTGTAACGAATTTGGTTCGACGGCTCAGTTTAGGCGCCATTTACAAGTTAGAGTTTTCAAGTAGCGGAGCGAGTCGCAGCGACACGGGGCTGCATTTTGTGGATTATATTTGCCAAGTTTTGGATTAACGAAAAAAATTTTTTTTTTTCGAAATCGCGATTTGGATCAGAAAGGAAGATTCTTGACAGACCTGTGTGCATATTGTGGAAGGTACACAGAAACTATTTTGCGTACAGTGACCGGGTTCCGTCTATTTACTGAAATGCATAACGTTAACGTTAGTTCAAAACCAGATTTGCCATTAACAACACGTTGAATCCAGTTTTAACCTAGACCACGGTGGGAGACGCACTGACCGACATTAACATAGTCAAGAATGTATTGAGACATTATCCCCTTTTTTGGCTTTTTATGACATTTAACGCTAAACTAACCTTTTTATAGACTTACAGCCCTCACGGTAACATGTACGTTTTTCGGTTGTCTAAGCTAATGTTACTGTTACAGATGTCTGCTAAACTTTGAGATGCATCATCTTTGTCTGGTTAACGCCAACAATTATAGCTTTTTGCTGGCGTTAGTCGGGCAAAACCCCAAAATTAAGCGCCCCCCCCCCCTTTTTTTTTAATTCAGACAACAGCAAGCTTTGAGGGAAGTTAATGTTACCAGTGTTGCCTTACAGATCCACAACGCAGATAAGTTTGCTAGCCACAGTTAGCCAGTGTATTAGCTTAAGCTTCGTTGTTAAACATCAGAAAGTCAGAGCAGCTAACTCTGGCGTCAACAGCAGCACAGTGATCACAACACAGTAACGTGGCTTAGCTGGGTGTTATTTTATTCGGCGGCCAAGCTATCGTTAGCAAATTGCTTATTCGACAAAAGTACGTGTATGCCAGTTTTAACCACACTATTAGTGCATCGTTACACTAGCTTTTTGAATGTGCCTCTCCAGTCATCTGAGTGAGCCAGTCAGATGGCCCCGTCTACACCCCCGCCCCAACATTACAAGGTGACGGGATTCACGTTAAAAATAACAAAGTATCATTTTTGAGATCTCGTACAATACAGGACGTTGTCTTTTTACTACAGAAAGGAGATTTAGACTAACCTAGCTGCGTATTTTCTGCAATGGCCAAAACCAAGGCTAGGCTAAGACCTATATAGGGAGATAATTTAAGATATTTGCATATTAGCAAATTTCGTTTTCCAGCCAACGTTGCGTTCAGCTTATTTTTTTCCGGTTTTTCACCTCAATACCACAAGGTTCATTATAAAAGCAGATTAAATGTACACTTTAGATGCAGAAGGATACCAAAACAGCTGTGTGAGTTAGGAGGGGTTCATTATATTTTATTATTGGTTATTAGAGAGAATAGCATCTAATTCTCTACAAGCATCTCGTAGATTGGCAGCTTGATCACTGCCATCTCATCAGGCCGAGAGCCTTTTTTTTTTTTTTTTTTTTTTAAATTTTTTTTAATAAGGCACTTTGTTCAGGTCACAAACTCATACAATCAATTCAGCGTTGTTACTTTTTATTGTTATAACAAAATGTTACCATATATTTTTTTTAAAAATAGTTAGATGGGTCCTGCAGTGAGATCTGACTGTGGTAATGATTAGAGCCTGACAACTTGGGTAGCTGCGTGTGACCGACTAAAAGTGGAGTTGGGAGATTGACAGGCGCAAAAACCACTCATGGATATTCCTCTTTTTTCTTTTTTCTTTTTTTACCAATGACCCCTCCAGATTTCAAATCATGCCATCTAAAACTGCTAAGAGATCCACTGCCTCCGCCAAGCCAAGAGGGAAAGGGTCGCAGCCTCGCAATGACTCCGAAGACAAGCTGGATGTACCCCCTCAAGAAACCAACTCCAATGGCCAAGAGGAGGCACCGCCGACAACTGGCAAGTAACAAAGGGTGTTTTGGTGTCTGTGAATCTAAATAAGTTGTGTTCACTCAATGGCGTTTGCGTGTATTGCTGTATTGGTAGTGGCCAAATTGGCACAGCTCTGGAGCTTATTTTTCTCACTTGAATCTCAACACGTAGTTAAGGATGGCTGATATACATATATATATATATTTATTTTTTTTCCAAAGTGCCAGTCATCAATAAATGTCTTATGATTTTTGGAGATGATTTTGATAACGTCGAGTGCACGTCTTGCTCGGATCTTCAAGCGAGGTAATTTATTTTCGGATAATGAAGTGCTTTTATGTAGTAGATCTTTAGAAAAAGGGGTTGTTTGACTTAATTCTCACAACTTGATATTAAATCATTTGTGTATGTGCGATGATTCAGATGCATATTGGTATTAACTGGTGGTTGTAGTCCTTACAATACGGTTTAATGCTTCACTGGGTGTCTGGCTGCATGCATTTCATTTACAAACATCGACCCCATAGCTTGTTTATGCTTATGTGAGCACAATAGATTTTGGACAGGTCGTTTTGTGGCTTGGTGTGATGGCAACGTAATCGGTTTTTTTTAACGTTTATACCTTATTATCACATCACAAGAGTTTCCCCCTGGCTGTGTTTTTGAGTTGCAGTTCAAGCATGAGTGAAAATGTGACGCTGAAGATCGAAATGTACACTTTGGTTATTTATTATCGACGAAATGAATGTGGCGCATCTACTCTCTCCACATATCACGCTTCTGGTGGAGAGCGTTTGTATAATAATGTGGGCTCGTTCATAAGCGGCCATGGTCTCTCTCTCTTTCTCTGTTTTTTTTTTTCTTTCTTTCTTTTTGGGCTGGCTCTTGTTTTTTTAGAACAAAGAAAATATAACGCCTGTCAACTTTCTTCTGAGTCTGCTGTTTGTCTTAACTTGCTGCCTGTGTTTTGTTTGTTTGTTTTGTTTTTGTTTTTTTCTGGGGGGGTTTTCTCCCCTCCTCCTCTTCTACCCCTCCCCCACGCACTACTGCCCCCCCACCCCTCCACCCCCCACCTGAAACGACTCGCACTAGAGGAATAAAAGTTGTACTTTTTTTGTGTGTGCCACAGATCCGTCTCACGGGGAAGCTGCCGAGGCGCTTGATAATCGAAGTTTGGAGGAGATTCTCGGTAGCATCCCTCCACCCCCGCCCCCAGCAATGACCAATGAACCGGGCGCTCCTCGCCTGATGATAACACATTTAGTTAATCGCAACTTCAAATCTTACGCAGGCGAGCAGATTCTGGGGCCTTTTCATAAGGTACGACCAAAACATGATTACAAAATATATAAAACCCCCATTGCGTGGGAAGTACTTTGTGCATGTGTTGTGTTCAAGCTCACAGATTTACCAGCAAATGTGTAGTGTTTCTAAAAAAATATGTATATATATATTTGTCTTTAATTTGTATATTTATTCAACTGTGAACTGGTTGTTTTGTGTAGTAGTAGTCACAAAAAGTGCAGAATTATTAATGATATTACATTATTACAATTATTGGATTAAAAAAAATCAAAGTGGAAAAAGTCACACTCCTCCATTTTGATTTAGTTACAAGGTAGTGTTCTGGTGATATACTGACTATACTGACATTTTCCTTAAATTATGACTTTGTTTAAACTTTCTCTTTACACCTTTTTCTGCTCCCAACATTGTTCTGAAGATGTGTGTACAAAATAAATCTTAACTACACCCACCCAGAATACACCCACCATGACTCTCATACTATGCTGGAGTGTTAATTTATAGCTTCTAATGTTATGGCATTTACATTATTTGTATGTGGCTGTATTATATTTTTATATAATTGTTTTATAGTATTTTTAAACATTTTCTCTTTCTTTTCTCTCAGCGCTTTTCCTGCATCATTGGTCCAAATGGGAGTGGGAAGTCCAATGTGATAGATTCAATGCTCTTTGTGTTTGGATACAAAGCTCAAAAGATCAGATCGAAAAGGCTCTCAGTGCTGATTCATAACTCTGATCAACACAAAGATGTGCAAAGCTGTACTGTGGAGGTGCACTTTCAAAAGATCATTGATAAGGTATCTATATCTCTGTCACACTGATACACACGTACACTTGCTCTGTTCTCACATAAATTAACCAATACACTGTCCACATTGAAAGGGATAATTTGGCAACATTTTTCTGCGGTCACATATTTTTGCAAAATTAAATATATTTTTTTCCTTCAGGCTCATGAGTTAATATTGCTGAAGTTTCACCACACCAGGGTCTAAACACAGACTCAGATCAGTCATGAAAGTTACAACTAACACCCACACGTGCTATAGACAGTTCATAATGTGCTACAACTGGTTTCTTTATTTTTTAATAATTTTTAAATGTGTCATATGCTGACCAAGCTCTATTTATTTGATGGTATTGTGAAATATTAGTAATGTGGGTGTTTACATTAAGAGGCAAATATAGTTTGTTACCCAAGAATAGAAATTACTTTAAAACAGACCGTAGTCTAAAGAATTAAAGTTAAATATGTTTCTGTGTTTGATCTCCCACAGGGAGTGTGAGTAAGTTTTGCCTTGAGCACTGTTAAATATATCCAAGCCTTTCTGTTTAGGCTTATCTATTCATAGTAAATTAAAATCAAGTTGTTTAACTGATGTTATAATCTTGTGAATTTTACCCACCTCATAAAGTGTCATTTCTGAAACTTAAAATTATTTTTTAGAGGTGGTGTACACAACTTAAAAGATGAGAGTTGGCTCTAAGCTTTAATAATCTTTTAGGCAAAGAATCAACCATTTTGCATGGCACGTATAATCTGATCCAATTTTATACCATGTTTTAATTTTTGTAAATCTAGCATTACAGAATACACATTATAGTTTTTCATGTCTGTCTAGTCGGCCTACATCTGTTTTCTGATTTTTGTTTTGTGTTTTTTTTTAACTAAAAAGTTTCTTACCTGTTTCTAATGTGGAGCTTTACTCTTTATCATCCTCTGTGTATTTATCAGTATTAAGAATATTATCATTTGATGTGTAGAGCTGTTTGAGTTTCTCCTGCTCTGCTCTAAGCTGCTCTGTCCTCTGCCCCTCCCCCCTCTGAGCCAGGAAGGAGATGACTACGAAGTCATCCCCAGCAGCAACTTCTATGTTTCCAGGACTGCCAACAAAGACAATTCCTCAGCCTACTATATCAATGGCAAGAAAGCCACATTCAAAGAAGTGGGGGCTTTACTCCGAAGTCATGGTATTGACCTAGACCACAACAGATTTCTGATCTTACAGGTAATTGTACATTTTTTAATGTAATTTCCTCTTCCACTTCTAACTGCTTTTTTCCCCCTTTTTCTTTTTTAAATCCCTGTTGTGACCATCCCATTCTGTCAGAGATTTCCTGCTCTTCGTTTTTCTGTCCATTACCCAGTCCTCTTTCTGTCAAATGTTTCATGGCTGTATTGAAGCCATGTCTGTCTGTGGGAATAACCTGTTGCACTGGAATTGGAAAGGAGAGGGAGGTGCCCTCTGACAGCCCTTAAACTGCTATAGCAGCGCATCATGGTTTGAAACAATGTGGAAAAGGTGCGAACCATTATTTGCTGCTTTAGTATTTAAAGGAAATGCAATTTAACCCATACATGGACCTTGGATGAAGGTGGCTGTATTTTAACAACTAGCTTAGATTTTGTAGTGGGGGATGGATTTGATACCTCCAGTGGGGACAGGTTGGACCTCCATTCCCCTCCCCTTTCTCATGTACCTGCCACGCTTTAGCAGCACGTAAATATTGGCGTGTGAGAATAGACCCCAACCCCAATATTAGCAGTGCTGCTTCAGTGTGGCTGGATCAAACACCCTCCATTATCATGGCCTTAATATTGGTTTAACATTTTGGGTTTTTGTTTTGTACTCCACTGTGAATGTAATGCTTTCCTCTATATTTTTAGATTATTTTTCTTCTGTTTTTTTTTTATTCAGCATTGTGTTGAACTGAGTTTGAATCAGTTCACTGGTTACACTCCTACCCCCCTGATTGTATTACATGTGTGACCTACCCACATTATTACTGATTAACTCAGGGCTTATGGGGTAATGGCTTGTGTCAGAGTTGTACAAAATGGCTGATTAAATCTTTGTTGTCCTAATTTTTAAATTATATTTTTACACTATATGTTAGCTTCAGGTGAACATTCAGTTTCTAGCCTCTACTGTGGTTTTGTGGTTAGTTGGTTGCTTATAAGTGTCCTGCTTGACTTTTCTTTTTCTTTTTTTTTTTTTTGTATGTGTGTGCATGATCATTCTCAGTCTCCCTGATGTAAAATTTTCAGCTCCCTGTCAATGACATGGCTGCATGACTATGGGAAGAGGCTTTAGCTTGTTCTCCAAGGTCAATTTTCCAGGCCTCTGGCTAAGGGAAAGCTGTCTATTTTGTGCACTGGTCAGAGCAGAGGATGACGTTGGATTTTTTTCCCCCTGCCTCTACTGGCTTCTCCTTTTCTTTCATACATAAAAGTAATATGTGAGCAGCCTTGTTTTTTCCTACACATAAATAGGACATAATTGGAGACTTTAAGTTTTTACTATATCTGGATTTAATTTGTGTTTAACATGAAATTTATTATGTGGCAATATTGTTATTCTAAGCCAGCCTATCTAAAAAAAATAATTTCAAAAAATGAACACACATTCAAGCATATAAAATGACACCAGAGACCTGTCCCTGACTCGGCGCCAAGAAGTGCACATGTACAATATTTGGAAATTGAACTGAGGTGTAACTACAAGAAGGCAAAATGTGCATGCTATCAAACTCATTTGCTTTTAAATCACTTAAAATGTATCCATTATAATTACAAAACAAGTTGTGTAATGGGTACTGTGGTGGGTTGGTAAGGTGATGTGTTAACCTAAATATCTCTTCTTGAATTTTTATTTTTTTATTTATTATTTATTTATGAAGAATGAGTGGTTAAGGATTTTAATTTTACATCCTTTTTTTGTTTTGAATTAAATCAACTATTGTAGTAGCTAAATGTGTACTTGGTAGTTTCATTATGTTATCTCATTGAGGAAACTCAAAGGGAACTTCCAGAAGTCATTTTTGGTTCATTGTATGAATCAGGCTGGGTTTGAGTGTATCAGGTCAGCATTATTGTAAGGTTAGAGTTCAGTTGACCCCATGTCTTAATAGTGAGTGTTGTATGGAACATGTTTTATAATATTATTTCATTTTATAAGACTTGTTGTTTTATTCAAACAATCCTGTGAATGCATTGTACGTCTGTGTCTGTGTGTTAATCTGACTGTCTGATCTTTACCCAGGGTGAGGTGGAGCAAATTGCCATGATGAAGCCTAAAGGTCAGACAGAGCATGATGAGGGTATGCTGGAGTACATGGAGGACATTATCGGTTGCTGCCGTCTCAAGGAGCCCATCCAAACCCTGGCCCGCCGCATTGAACTGCTCAATGAGCAAAGAGGAGAGAAGGTGATATACTATATACTCACACACTGTATGCTCACACATTCATAAGCTTACCAACTTTCCTTCCTGTGTCCTGACTTAATTTGTTGTACATATATACAGTAGAGGATACGGTTTGATTTTGAAAATATTTTTCATAGAGGTGTAACTGTGCAGCATGTAACATAAGTTGGTACTTGTCTGGGCCGACTACCCCAGACATGATATATAACTTTCATGCAAGTCTTTTTGTGCACACATATTTACTTCTGAAGATGCAATGTTGGTATGTTGACTAATTTCCTTTTTATATATTTTTAATTAAATTTGTATTTTATTATACTGTGAAGGTAACAAGATACTCAAGTGATTAAAAACAAATTTATGATAATATAACTTTCATAATATTTATATGGCATCAGAATGATGGAGATACTGTACAAGTGATATATCTTGTCTGAACATGGCACTTATGCATATAATTTATGACTAAAATCTTTTATTTAAAGTGTTGTCACCTGATACTAAGTACTATGATGTTCACTACCTCAGTTCAACCGAGTAAAGCTTGTGGAAAAAGAGAAGAATGCTTTGGAGGGAGAAAAGAACAAAGCTGTGGAGTTCCTCACCCTGGAGAATAACATCTTCAAACACAAGAGTCAGCTTTGCCAATATTATGTGTAAGTACATCAGCACAGTTTCTCTGGTCTGTACAAAGCAAATTAAACACTAATATAATCTCATTAAATTTCAATTTAGACCCATCAGTAGCATGGAAAAGAAAAAAATGTAAACTATTTTTAAACCTCAGAAGCGCAGCATGACCCATAGCCCCCTTTTTCATGTTTGAATTATATAGTGTAATCTCTCACTGGTTTCTGCTGATATCTATTTGCCATTAGTCACGATCTGCAAAAGCGTGTGGTGGACAAAGAGCAGGAAAAGCAGAGGATCCTCGAGGACAACAAGGAACTCACTGAGAAAAATACAGAAATATCACAGGAGATGGAGAAAAAGAACGAAGAAGTCAAAAATGTGGAGAAGTAAGACAGTTTTTATCTTCCCTCTTCAAAATCATTGTAATATGCTCAGAAGGTTTATAACTGAATCATTTTTAGATTGTTTTCAAAGCCTCTCTTGCTTTCAGCCCTTTTGTTTAGAGACTAAAATCCAACAGTAAAGAATAGAATGTAAAGTAAAGAAGGAAAAATACACAAGTTATAGTAGTAAATTATGTGTTTATTTTATTTTTTTCAAGACAAGTGCTTGAAAAAAAATAAAGAAAATTGTTCTTCACTTTCAATAATAAAGAATAGTGTAAATTTGATGTTGTAGTCAACATAATTTTTAAAATGTGGGCAAAATGGCTTTGATGACCAAAAATTGCTTAGTTTAAAATCTCTCTCTCTATATCTATATATATATATATTTTATTTTTTTATGTATACACACACATACACATAGAAAGTGGGTACATTAGTCTTCATAGGTATAGATGGTTTTGTATATTTCCTCTCAAGCTTCTTCTAATATTTGATTGTATTTTTTCCCCCCATGATTGACTTGAGCATACTCAGTTAAAATGTCTTTTCTACACCAGGAAACAAAATAAGCTCAACAAGTACATTGAGACTCAGAAGGAGAAGTTCACTCAGCTGGACCTACAGGATGTTGAAGTGCGTGAGAAGATTAAACATTGCAAGAGCAAGAACAAGAAACTGCAGAAGCAGCTGGAGAAGGACAAAGAAAAGGTGTGTTAACCTTTTAAATTTATGTTTCACCATCATACGCAGTTAGATTATTTCATTTGACATGGTGTAACTGTTGGCTTCTCTGCAGTAGATGTGAATATTTCACTCTGACGGTGTCAGCGGTCAAACAGACACACAATCAGTCAGGACAGGATAACTGTACCTATTTTTTTATATATATTTACATACAGTACATACCCATTAACAAATACAGGTTTGCAGTATGAGTCAGGACGAGCTAGCAGCAGTGGTATGACACTCCAGTTTTACTGTTTATATTGTCCCGTGGCCAAGAAAGAAACATGGGCACTAAAAATACAATTTCCGTTGATTATAGAAAACACAAGTTCTTTTTGAGGCCTAGAGAACAAGACATTTGTCAAGGCTTTACACAACCAATACAGGAGTGATTAGTGAATTGCAAAATTATTCCAGTTTTCAAGAGTTATTTGCCATTAAAAACACAGATTCTACAGTCATAAATCTCCCAGTAGATAAATGATTTAAAATGTTCCTGGCATGGAAAAATTAAGCAATTCTGTAAGTACTTATAATACAAGTTTTTGTAAAACAATATTAGAAACATTTAGTGTTTAAACCAAAATCCTGGATGCTGGTCGAGTTGTTGTTTCCAAAGAAATTTAACTGGAATAATTTTCCATGATAGCTAAAACTATAACTACACAAAGCAATAGTGAGGGCAGTCAGAAATGCTTTTGTCAAAAACATTGAATATTGCCACTGAAAGACATTTGTCTTGGACATGATGCCCTATGTGACTGAGAAATCACACTGCATCATTTGAAAAAGTATTTAAGGACCCTGCTTTAATTCTTCTTTTTTTTTTACTCTAGGAAAGTGTAATCCCCTGATTTCTTCTAGATTAAGTGGCATTATTCATAAATCAATCCAGTTTTAAATGGGAGGAAGGGCCATCTACCCTAAACTAGCCACTAGGGGGCTGTGAAGTAACACACAAGTTGATTGTTAGCGTGTGCCTAATGATGGTACACTTGTGCTCTATTTAACTATTAATTGTGTTCCTGTCTCTTAGACTAACATTTTCTAACATGTGCACTCACTGAAAAAAAAAACACACTCAGACCGAGATTTAAGAGTTCCTCGTAACTTATTATATCTTCTCATCTCCCTCCCTCCTCTAAAACTCTATCTGCTCCACCTACAATGGCTGTGCTCTGGAAATGTCTTGGTCAGAGGGGGAGCTGGGCAGAGGCGGGCAGACCTCTGGGGAGCAGTGTTCTGCTGTGTGGTAGTCAACTATGGCCTGGCTTGTGTAACACTCCCAGCAGCCACATTCACATTTCACCCGCAGTTAACCCTACAAAACATAGACTATACACACTCACCACTCCTTTGCCTTGTTTCAGCTCTGCCAAGCAGCAGACTGTTGTGCCAGTCTTAACCAGGGCTTGCTCTGTCCTGAATGTGTGTTTATAGTTGATTACAGTTGTGTGTTTTGGCCTGCTTGTGAATGTGTAGCACAGTTGCTTGTAACTGGCACTGGCAAAAAAAAGTGGATTCAGTCCATTTACTTTACAGCTCTTGTCTCCTAAATTCTTCAGATCTCTTTATTTGATCATCCTCTAATTCAAGAGCTAAAGCTTAATGAAAGTGTGTATTAATGAATTGTGTCTTTAAGTCAAACCTAGACAGGTGCGGCCACTGTTGCTTAGAGTCCTAGCCTGGACGCTTCTCATCTGTTCTTGCTCATCTTTCAGCTGGAGGAAGTGCGCAGTATACCAGCCAACAGCGAAAAGGCCATCTCTGAGGCAACAGCTAGCAAGGAAGGTCTGGAGAAGCAGAAGGTGAAAGAAGAGGAGAAACTGAAGGAGGTGATGGAGAGTCTGAAAGAAGAGACCAGCGGCTTGCAACAGGACAAAGAGGTGTGTGACTACATCCTGTTTTCACTGTAACATGCTATATTTAACTTGCATGGTAGACATAACTGTAAAACTCATTTTTTGTATTCTCCAGACCAAAGAAAAAGAGCTGATGGAGCTCAGCAAGGCCGTGAATGAGACCCGCTCTCGTATGGACCTGGCTCAGTCAGAGCTCGACATCTATCTAAGCCACCACACCACCGCTGTGACACAGCTCAACACGGCCAAGCAAACACTCCAGACAACTTCTGACACGCTGCGGGAGCGCCGTGCAGCTATTAAGGACCTAGACGTTAATGTACCACAGAAAGAACAGGAGCTCAAGAAGGTAAAGCCAAACATCGACATTGCTGTTTGATCGCATTTGTTCAGGCCGAATTCACAAGGGACATCTGTCAATACCTAATTAGTGTGGTATAGAATATATCTGCACAGCGGATAGTGTACTTTGTGTGAACTTCTTTGACTGATCTCCTCTTTTCTCTACAGGATGAGGAAGAGATGGAGCAGCTGATGAAGATGGATAATGAGAACAGGGTAGTGGTGACGGAAATGAGGCAGAAAGTGGAGGAAGCCAAGAGCTCTCTGTCTTCCAATCGGAGTCGAGGAAAGGTCCTGGATGCTCTCATGCAGCAGAATAAGAGTGGCAGAATCCCTGGCATCTTTGGAAGATTGGTAAAAAACTGATATGATATAAAATACAGTACATCATTACCAAAAGTATTATCAAAATCTCCTTTTATAAATGATTACAGTGAACATTACCGTGGAACATACCTTAGACGTTTTCACATATGAACTCCAGACAATGTCTGGAGAATCGGGTCTGGACATTTTCCAGATTGCCCTTTCACACATGTCGCTCCCTGGAAATCCTCCGTTTGGTTTAGATGAGGAGCGAAGAAGGCAGGACGTGGTGCAAAAAGTAGACAAAAGTAGTGTTTTTAAGCTCAGAAATAAATGCTTTTATTTTAGGAGAAATCACAGGAATTCCTCTCACAGTGGAGCGTTCAGGCCCAGTCAAAACAATGCAGCTTGGTAGGCCTGCTGCGATTATCTGTGTAAAATAGCAGCTGTGGATGGGACGGGAGTTAACTACTGGAAGTTAAAGATGTAATTATGCTTACATTCTGACATTTGTGTTCAAACATACATCTCCTCCAGATAATGTGCAGATAACTTCAGGGTTGCAGTGCATGTGTGAAAGAGGCTCTAGACACACTTTTTTGCAATATGCTTATGTGGTCACAGTGCTCTTGTTTGATTGTTTGTTTTTTCTTATAGGGAGACCTTGGAGCCATAGATGAGAAGTATGATGTAGCCATTTCCTCCAGCTGTGGTGCTCTGGACAACATTGTGGTGGATACCATCGACACGGCTCAGAAATGTGTTATGTTTCTCAAAGAGCAGAACATTGGGTTTGCTACCTTCATTGGTCTTGACAAGGTAAAGATGATTACACTTCAGTCAACATCAGTGTCTTGAACCGCTTTGTTTGTTATTGTTCTAGTTTGTTCAGGATTTCTGATCAAAGGCTTAGATGGTTTCTGCATCATCTTATTCCTTCCTTCTCTTTGCTCAGATGAAGGTGTGGGAGAAGAACATCAATACCCCTATCCGCACCCCTGAGGACAGCCCTCGTCTCTTTGACATGGTGAGAGTGAAAGATGAGAGCGTGCGGCCAGCTTTCTACTTCGCCCTGAGGGACACCCTGGTGGCAAAGGACATGGAGCAGGCCACAAGGCTGGCCTTCCAGAAAGACAAGCGCTGGAGAGTGGTCACCCTGAAGGGACAGATCATCGAGATGTCTGGTGGGTGACATCCTGCTTTTTCTGTCATAACCATACCCCCTTTTTTTCATGACTCTTATATAGTTATGTAATTCAGTGAGGATAATGCAATGGTCATGATTTTAATGGTCTGACTCTCCCCCTCTTATCCTCTGTGGTTTGGTGTGTTCTTCACAGGAACCATGACTGGAGGAGGAAGAATAATGAAGGGCAGGATGGGTTCCTCTATTGGCACTGAAGTCTCTCAGAAGGAGGTAAGTGCAAAATACACATTTGGTCCTGCTTTTAACTTTTTCAAGATTAAGGAGCACTACATTTATTTATTTTTTGCTTGATTTTAAAAGAAATGAAGACATTTATTTGATTCTAACTTCTTGTTCCTGTGTAAACAATATGTTGCAATTTGCATTTAATTGAAAGCAAATGATACAGCTGCAGCAATGATCATTTAGGACCGGACATCTGTCAGTCTGAATGTGTTTTATAAACTACAAAGACAAACTGTAAAACAATATTAACTTAGTATCATAAAACTGATTTCAAAAGAGAACTTCCAGTCCTTGTTGAACGTGGATGAAGTTTCATTACTAACTCCTAATTCATACTTTGAACTTGGAAAACTTTACTGTGTTTTCTTCCCACATGTGATTTCTAGAAGTGATTTAGCAGGCCCTGTTATCAGAGAGCGCCACAGCAGGATATTACTGCACAAAACATGATGATTTTCATGTGTTTTCTGCAGATCGACCAAATGGAGAGCCAGCTGAATGAGAAGGTGTCGAAGCTGCAGGACTGCAGAGAGAAAAGGCTGCAGCTCGAAGAGAAAGTCCAGAGCTGCCGGCCACAGCTCCGAGACATGAAGAACACCTTGGAAAAATACTCCAAGAGCATGACTGTACGACACATCCACCTCTTCCTATTCATTCACTGTGTCTTTCATTCATTTAGACGTTATTTGTGATCTAAATAATAATATCTACTATTCATAACTAGTAATAACACGTGACAGTATTGACTCATAATTTCATGCTCTTTGCAATTCAAATTATTTTTCTTCTTTCCACCCTTCAGGGTTTAGCTGACCAAGAGACTCACTTGACGCTCCAGATCAAGGAACTGGAAGCCAACGTGCTGGCTGCTGCGCCAAACAAGACCAAACAGAAACAGATGGAAAAGAGCCTGGAGGCCTTCAAAAAAGGTAGGATCCTCCTGTAAACTCTAAAGAGGACTCTTGTAGTTTATGTTTTTAGGTTAATGTTTGCTCTTATGTAAGACTCACTTGTGATGTGTGATAAAAGAATTGGCACCATACACATGTTTGAGCCTCATTAAAATTGGACAGAAAGTTACAGGAAGGATTGACATGATTTTAAATTAGCTTGAGCTTCAAATCAGTTTTATTATTCAGTACGTCTCACCACATAATCCAATGGTTGAATGGACAAAATTCTCAAATTAGAGTTACTGTTTCAGGTCTAATATCTAAACGTCTTCTTACCACATGACTGTTTCATTCATGAAACAGTTTTTCCTGCTTAATCCCTCTGAAAATAAAGCAAAACAAATATCAAATGTCCAACATTAATATTGTTCTGTCTTTCTCCTCTCTTCCTGTTCTGTCCATTCATGCACTCTGTTGCTCTCACAGACTTCGAGGCAGCATCCAGTAAAGCCGGAAAGGTGGAAAACGAGGTGAAGAGACTCCACAACCTGATCGTGGACATTAATAGCCACAAGCTAAAGGCTCAACAGGACAAGCTAGACAAGGTCAACAAGGAGTTGGATGACTGCTCCTCCACTATAACCAAGGCTCAAGTTGCCATAAAGACTGCAGGCCGGTGAGGAAATATGCACACTTATGTTTTATAGTTACACATCTGTTGTCTGTTCATGATAAAATATATGATAGTCAGAAATGTTGAGCCATATTTAACAGCTTAGTTTGAATGAATGTGTTGGTATTGTGTCAGGGTTTATTTGTATATTAATCTCAAAATAAGCTTTCCTTATTGTTGGTTTTTTATTGTGTACATGACATCACATAATTATTTTTAAAACAAACTACTGTGCCTCACTGACAAATATGCATAGATTTAGGTTACATGAACACTCACTAGACTCCACACACATTCTTATTGTTGGCTTTTTTTTCTTTTCTTTTTTTACTTAATCAATATGCTAAACTAAAATAGCCATCTAGTCATCAGGGTCTGTAGCTGGAGCATTAAGATTGATCTGTCTGCTGAGGCAAAAAGACACTAGTGGCTGTACTTGATGTGATTTGTTGTGCTGGAAGAAGTGTCCTGCTGATTGCAAACACAGTTGAGCTTATGAACTGAGACACTAATGCGTCCTGTGTGAAAACTCTTCTCTCTACATGTCAAATATATCCTTGATGCATTTTGCAACTCATCGATGCTAGCTAGCAGTGCAGACACCCTGGTGAGGAACAACGGAACAAAAAACGTTTTTTACTTTGCACAAATGTTGCAGCTCTATCATAACTATCCTGTCATGTTTGAAAAGAGTCAACGTGGAACTTTCCTCTAATCGGGAAGCATATCTGAATGCCAAAAAGCCAGGTACTCTGCAGTTTTGGATCACTAGCAGCACTATGGATTAATGTGCAATGGCACGCAGGTGACGTATTTTTGGCATTCAAAGAGAGCAAGAGGCAATGCTATTTAGGTTTAACGTGCTGAGACCAAGTGGAGGAACAGTGCTGTATCTGTCAGAGGTCTATCAACACAATTCCTGACCATAGAGAAGGAAGAAGAGAAGGATTGAAGTCAATAGCACGGTCATAACCATGTTTGACACAAAATGTATCTGTCCTTTTGTGCACGTGGCGTAGCTGTTCACTGTTATAAACATCAAATCTTGTGTGTTTGAACTCTGACTGAACTCTGTAACAATCTGGGGAGAAACACACTCCTGAGTTGGAAAGCTTGTAGCCTTGTAGTCAAGAAGTTTGCTCTGATGTAGTCACTCATTAACAGTCTTGTATGGCAAATCCAACCTGACAGTATCACTGGTTCTTTTTAACTCAAACACGATGCCATCACTCTCACAGAGGCTAATCTGTGTGCGTTTGTCCGTGTCCTCTGTTCAGAAACCTGAAGAAGTGTGAGGAGAGTGTGAGTCGTGTGCAGGGTGAGCAGGAGGAGAATGAGAAGTCTTTGGCTGAGTTCGGAGAACAGCTGAAAAAACTGGAAGAGGAGGCCGGGGAGATCATGAAGGCCTGTCAGGAGGCTGAGGTCAGCACTCTTCTTTCATTAGGGTTCAAACCCCGAAGGGGTAGAACCCTATTGTTTTTGTTCTTATTATTTTTCTCTCTGTTAAAAGTGTTTGAGGCTCAGCAGCTTTAAGTCCAAAACCAGCCAAATTTCATAGGCATTTGTCTCTATGGCCCCCCATTACTCAGATACCAATACTCACCCATATCAGCCAGGTGGTGGCGCTAGAACATCAGACTAAACATTTTGGACTATAACTTTTAAACTGTGAGCCTCACAAACAAAATTCTTTTTTTCCTGGATTCTGTGTGTCCAGACGAACCTGTCTGTATAAGACACGCCCATTTGACACAACATAGTTTTTCTGCCATTTTGAATTTTGTCCAAGTCTGTTATGCCAACCATTTTTGAGCAATCGTTACCAAATTTGACATAGTGCCATGAAGGACTGAGATCCTAAATCATGACCACCATTGATCAAAAAACTTCTCAAAGGGCAGCTTTCATCAGGAATTCGTGAAAACTCATTCATTTTTTAATGCATACAATTTGGTTATTACAATGTAAGTGGTTTATTACAACCAATCTTTTTTCATATTTTAAACTTTAAAAAAAAAACTGTGGTCAATTCAGAAGTTTGTTACTCTATTTTTTCCCTGTTTTTAGAAATGAAAAGATTTGAACCCACAGATTGTCGTGTGCAGCTTTATTTTTTATTTTAGGTTTGTGATATATATACCACAGTGTATTAACAAAGGTGTGGTCCTCAACAAGAAAATGTCATGTGTGCAAGTGTTTTTATAGAATTCTTGTATATGTGAGAAATCTGTCATGGTTACATATGAACTGTTTGTTTTTACCTTCTGTAGCTGTGTGTCTGTGGTATCCAAATGGATTTGAAGGTAATACTGTAGCACTGTATCTTCTCATCCTTCAGGCAGCACTTCCTGAGGTGCAGGAGCAGTACCAGAGGGTGCTGAAAGAGATAAAGGTCCTGCAGCAGCAGGAGCACGCACTGCAGCAGGAGTGCCTCAGCGTTCGACTCCGCATCGAGCAGATAGAGACCACCATCACTGAACACAACAGCAAGATCAAAAACTGGCAGAAAGAGGTGTGTGTGTGTGTGTGTGTTCAAGTACCTTACATACCTGCTTTAAATTGTTAGTGTCCTTTCCTTTATCTTTGAAGCACTATTTTAACTTTTACTTGACATATTCTAGCTTTTAGAGACATTTTATGAGATTTTTTTCAAAATGTCATACTTTTTACCCCTCTCTCTTAAATAACGAATTTTACCATTTTAGTTTCTAGATTTATTGAACTATTGGAAGTCAGAGATGATTCTGTTCATATTAGTGGCAGCTGTGTGTGTTAATGAATTATATTTATCTTGAAATGCTCTTCAGGCCACCAAGCTGTCCCTTCATACCATTGAGGACCAACCAGCGGAGGAGCTTCCTGTTTTCACTCCTGATGAACTTGATCAAATCTCAGATCCAAATGTCATTGTCAACAAGATGGTCACATTAGAGACACGGTGTGCTCAGAAGAAGCCCAACCTTGGCGCCATTGCAGAGTACAAGAAGAAGGTACGTACAAATATGCACAGGGCACCATCTAGTTTATAGCTCCAAACTAAACAAATGTTAAAAAGATCTGGATCAGAGGTTTTTATCATTTGTGCTCTTTGTGTCTTCAGGAGGAACTGTACCTGCAGCGCGTGGCTCAGCTGGACGAGATCACCAAAGAGAGGGACAACTTCAAAAGCGGCTACCAGGACCTGCGCAAACAACGCCTCAATGAGTTCATGACCGGATTCAACATGATCACAAATAAGCTGAAGGAAAACTACCAGATGCTTACACTAGGGGGTGACGCAGAGCTGGAGCTCGTGGACAGTTTGGACCCCTTCTCTGAGGGAATCATGTTCAGGTAAGAGACGAGCAAAACGAACCCAAGTGTCTTCAGAGCAAAACACAGCCGGTACATTGTGTTCTAGACATTAATCCTGTTATGTTTGAGTGTAAATGTGTGCTCCTGACTCTCCTCAGTGTGCGACCTCCAAAGAAGAGCTGGAAAAAGATTTTTAACCTGTCAGGAGGAGAGAAGACCCTCAGCTCGTTGGCGCTGGTGTTCGCTCTTCACCACTATAAGCCCACACCGCTCTACTTCATGGATGAGATCGATGCTGCTCTTGATTTCAAGAATGTGTCCATTGTGTCCTATTACATTTATGTGAGTATGAACCTGTGTGTTACATCAAAATATGGCTTCATGAGGTTCATCTCTTTCTCCAAATCACGTTACATTAGGTTTTGGGCTGCAGACTGGTGTAAACAAACCATGTAAAGCTTTTTTCAAATTCAGGAGATGCTGTTGGATGAAACAGTGGTCCTACCAAAGTAATTATGACATTAAATGGCATTAGTCAGTTAAATTTAAACATGGTGCAGCCAGTTAATCACTACTGTAATCACTGACTCATGTGATCTCAGTGTTTCTGTTGTGTAACACTGGAATAATGGAGGAGTTGAGAAAAATCACCTCTTTTTGGGAGCTGGATCAAAACAAGTACTAAGCCTTTAACTGTTGCCACTCACTTTGCACATTATTTTTATCAGCTGTTGGATAAATTGTTCACTTATTTGAAAGTGCCATATAGTTGATAGTCCACTTGGAGTCAAATCTAATGAGATGAATTAACGATCATTCGATGCTGTCTTATCTCAATGCAGGAGCAAACCAAGAACGCTCAGTTCATCATCATCTCTCTGAGGGACAACATGTTTGAGATCGCTGATCGTCTCATCGGCATCTACAAAACTTACAACACCACCAAGAGTGTGGCAATCAACCCCAAGACCATCGTATCCAAAGAGCAAACTGCCATCACTGTTTAAACTTTTAACACTAGAACCACAGAAACGGTTTGGTTGTTAAAATGTAAATAATTATGTTTTTAAATAGAGAATACAAGTTACTTTTCCTAAATGTTTTTTTATATTTTCTGAAGCTCATAAGGTTGTACAATAAAACACAAAGGATTTCTGAGCCTATTTGCACAACTTTTTCTTTTCCTTTTTGTTGTATGTCATGGTGGACAATAAAGTTTATCTATCTATCTATCTGCTGCTTTGTTACATATTTCACAGGGTTTGTTTTCAGACTTTATGATTCGCGTCTGTTGTTTACATTTGACAAGAAACCTATCTGGAGAGAGAGAGAAGCAATTTTTATTTATTCTATAATATAAGTAACGTAGCCAGCTAGCTTAGTATAAAATCAATCATATGTAGTCCCGGGCCCATGTTAGCTGGGGAAAGATGGGACAATCTCGAGTGCCATCCACCCTAGAGGACACTCAGGGAGACCTCAATCACAAAATGTCCTTAGAGAGAAGGTATTCCTCACTCTTCTTTTTGTGAGAGGAGTTTACAACAGAAATATGGCAATGGAGTGTTTTTGGTCCAAGGAGTGGGAGTTGGCTTTGATACGAAGGAGATCAGGCATGCCTGTCTCTCCAGTGACACATTTTCCTTGATGTCAGAGGTGTGGAGAGGATTTGTAGATAACTGTCTTGTGTGCTATAAACCCAACTAAAGCATGGTGCCACTTCACTCAGTACATGCCAAACAAGCCCGATACATTTGGCATTCAATATTTTGGTTAGCTGCAGATGTGGGCAAAAGTGTTGTGATGAGGCTGGTGGAGCCCTACATGGGAAAAGGAAGAAATGTCACTATAGACAACTTTTTCACATCCCTCACCCTCACCAAGGACCTGCTGAGGAAGAACACGAGCCTGGTTGGCAGTCAATAAAACCAGAGGGGAACTCCCTCCTTCAGTCCAGCAGCAGAGAGGAGAGCTGTTTTCCACAAAGCTGCTGGAGCTTGAATGCACCACTCTCACCATCTATCAGCTCCATGCAGCAGAGTGTGTCCACAAGAACAAGCTGGAGACAGACACCTTTTATAACACCACAAAGCTAACATGTGTGATGGTTTTATCATAGGAATAATTATTTATGATTTTTTTAAATAAATTACTGCTCTGAGGCTATTATGTTTATATTGTGAAGCACTTTGGGCTGCATTGTATTTAGGCTGTTGAAAATGAAAGAATTATTATTATTGTATGATATTGTATTACATTATGTATAGTTGTATTATTAATAACAAACTATTGTTATATTAAAAAATATTGTTATCATTACTATTGCCCCATTGTTTCTGTGTTTAGCTCTTTTATCGTGCATGTTACATTGTAGCCTACTGCCTGCAATGAGGTAAGTTACAAGTTTTTTTTTCTAAGTGTAGGCTTATTATATTTTAGCACTGTGCATCAAATTAGTAAGGTCACAATTTTTCCAAGTCTGTTACGACCACTGAAACAGGTATGGCTCGCTGTAATTATTCCTCCTGTTCATACTAAAAATTAGAAGATCTCCTTCAAGTATGCTTACACTGAGTGATTGGGGACAAAATCCAGTGTTATATTTTATGTGAAGCTAAGGCCTCAACAGTCTGACTTATGTAAATAAAGTAGATATGTTGCACTGTAGCTGATGACTCATGTTAGCTTCAAAAACATTTGCCATCAAAGGAGGCTGGTGGATTTTGTCTGTCACTTACATGTTAGGTATTAATGGCCAGTATAAATAGGAGGATGATTACAGCAAGAAAAATGTGTTAATGATCATTCGGGCAGCTGACTGGTTTAAGACAGATTTGAAAAGTTGTGAACTTTCAGTGTCTAAATGATAAAACCATAGAAAAAGTATAAGTGAATTACTGAGATGTTGCACTATATATATACACACACACACACACACACACATACCTATATACCTTCCATACTTATATTTCACATTACAAAGATAATTGTCACAAGCATCAGTTAATTTAGCTCACCTCGATACTAAGTGACTCTCACCAGCACAGAGGCAGCTTTTGAACATTAAACACCTACAAATAGGATACATTTGACATCTTTTAATATGCAGGAATGGACAAAAGTTTAGAAAAATACAGCCACTAAAAGAGATCTGAATAACAAAGCACTTGTTAAAAAATGTACAATGAAATGAGATCATTTCAGAAAGCAGCTTTGTGTACACTGATATTTGACAGATACAAACACAATAATCAGCAAAATGTAATGTATGTAACACCTGTGAGATGTCTCAAGAAGAGATTCTCCAAAGGTAATAAGAACTTTAGAAACAGACTATATATATATCAGTGTGTGGTTTAGTGACAATTGCTCTGCTCTGAGTGAGACATGTTGGCGCTGGTGGAATCACCGGTCCTCTACGATAAAGCTTTCAAGTCTGGGGCGAGGTAAAGGCACAGTGGTTTTTAAAAAGGCACAGTAAAGGAACCGCTCGGAGCCGTGAATCAATGCAACATGATCTGTGCGGGCTTCGGGTCAGCTCCACTGTGTGTCTGCATCCATTCAGCGGGCTCTAAATTTCACTGTAAACAGTCGTGTGTAAGGAGATACACGTGCAGCTGTACTGGTGTCCTGAGCTTGGTGACGCAGCAGGAAAGCAGCTGAAAACGTCTCAATGCATGATGGGAAAGTAGAGTCTCAAACAGTGTTTAAATAGCATGTAGAGTTTTACATGATAATAGTGTTATAGCAAGGCAGTGTGACTATAACCTGGGATAATACACCCCGATAATAAAGGACTGTAACACTCAACAATAACCCAACTCGACACGTAAACGGACTAATTGGCTACTGAAAACATTTAGAAGAACATGGGATGTGCAGTTTTGTCCAGATGTGACAGAGCATTAAACTAGGGATAAAACCACCCTCCCATTACCACTTCTATTTTTTTTTCTGTCTTTGCAGAAAATGTTCATGATTTTTTTTGGTTGAATATGTTTCTATCAAACTTAAAAACCTCTAAATAGAATGTAGTAGATATTTAAAAAGGATATCAGGATGGATTTTCTTTCCTTCATACAGCTTCTAAATAAATGTTAAGGGTCCCAGTTTGGTCTTCAGTGGGATGTCAGAGTTTTGAATAATGCAGTAATCTGCTGGAAGCCTTTTTCTCCCGCTGAGGAAAGCTGTGAGCTCCATCTTTCTACAGCCGCCTCCATAACCGTGTACGCCGACCCCGCCGACTCCCACGCACACGTGATGAGTTCGCTGCTCAGGCCGTGAACCAGCTGACTGAACCGAGAGAGCAGCGAGAAACCGAGCGACGCCCCCCCGACCGGGTTGACCCACAGTACCGCCAGCAGCAGCAGCAGAAGCCCCAGCAGCACCGCGGCCGACGTGGGCTGAAGCTCAAACCACAGGTCCTGGACCCTACTGTGAGTCGGATCCCTTTCAGCTTCAGCCTCCAGACTGCCACATCTGGCGCAGCAGTACACCCGGGGGACAGGTGCTTCCTCCAGGCTCCCGATGGTCACGGCGGGCCAGTGCTGCTGAAGGTACTCTGCTGCCCGTGGAGTGACGGAGAGGTTTATCACAGAGGGAAGGGGTACTGTAATGAACTCCTCCACCCGCTCTCTGAACTCGTGCACCTTCTCCAGGAAGATCAGTGGCGAGTCCTCCTCCTCTACTGACGAACCCAAAGACACCAGGTCCAGCTGCTCTTCCTGGAGGAAAGTTCACTGTTATCAGTTCATTATTGGTTGCATCCGTGTACAGCTCTTATATAAAGCTCTTATATAAAGCCAATCATGATTATTTTTGGGTCAAAACACAAACTATTTTTTAAATGTCAGACCAATTTTCAAATCATAAATAAATGTACTATTCAGTTTCTGACTTGGTTAAAATATTGTGATATTTGATTTGTTTTCACTTAAAGTTAACTACAAAGCTGGGACTAAATGTGTGAAGCTCCTTCCTGTTATGATTTGATGTTAACCAGCCTTGAAATCACACCTGTAGCTCCTTCACCCTGTGGATGAGAGGGTCGTAGGCCCGTGACACATCAGCAGCAGCATTATCCAGAACCTCCAAGCAAGCTTGTCTCTTCCGGACCAGTCCCGCCTCCAGCGCCTGAAAAAACTGACTGACTTCCTGTCGGTCCTGCCTCACCAGGCCTTCACAGCGAGCTTTCTCTTGCTCCAGCTGCTCACCCAGCTCACACACCTAACAGACGGAGAGAGCAACAGGGTTTTATATTAATATATGGCCCCCAAATCAAACACTATATATATACTTTTTTTTTTTTTAATATTGCACCGTTACAACTACTCAACTATTAATGTCTTAGTCCTACTTATTTATCAGATTTGCTTTTAACTTATGAGCCACCCAGAACTCTCAGGTCTTCATATAGAGGTCTTTTATTAATTCCCATAATTAGAAGTAAATCACACGGTGAAGCAGCTTTTTATTATTACGCTTCAAAGTCTGTGGAATGGCCATCCTGAAAATCTGAGAGCAGCTGCCAGTGTGGACATCTCTAAAAGCAAACTGAAGACATATCTATTTAGCCTGGCTTTTGATTAGATTTTATTTATATACTTTATTAGTGTGTGTGGCTTTTGGTTTTGCTTCTGCTTGTTTTATTGTATGAAAAGTGCTATCTAAATAAAGTCTGATTGATTGATTGATTGATTGATTGATTGATTGATTGATAGATAGATATGTGACGACTGCCCACCTGTGCCCATCTCTGCTCAGAGAGTCTGGCTAGCAGCAGTGATGGGGTCTTTTTCTCTCGGATGAAAGCTGCCTGCAGGTCATCTATGGTGTGGCCCTGGTGATCCCCGACAGTCAGACACAACCCGCAGATCAGCTGCCGATCCTGGATGCAGTACATGTTCAGAGGCTGCCTGTGATGCTCCTGACAAGTGGGGGGTCGCGGCTCACTGTCCAGCTGGTACTGAGACGGACACGAGAGAGAATGAAGCAGCAGACAAGTGACGGCCAATAAAGGAGATTTTAGGCTAATGAGAGTTTTATTTGAATACAAGTGGTTCCTTCCTACTTTCTCAATGATGGCCCGCAGAGATACATTGATGGGCAGCGCGTCTACGCCCGTCGGGGGCAGCTCCACCACGCTGCGACAGTTGGGGCATTTCAGCGGCAGGCGCAGCGGACGCCAGATGGAGTAGTTGGTGGACACCTGGAGCAAGTTGTCCAGGCAGCTCTTACAGAAGGTGTGCGAGCACGGCAGGACACGCGGGTCAGAGAACAGACAGTAGCAGACTGAGCACGTCAGGTCTTCCTCCAGGTTGTCCATGATGGAGACTAGAGGGCCGGACTCAGTGCTGACGGCTGAGGGAGAAGATCTGACAGGACAGCAGGGTGAATGAGAAGTGAAGTGTTGCACCTTTTCAGCTAAATTTGTCAACTTGCTGATTCATATTAAGCAAAAAATGACAAACACTAACTGGTTCCAGTTTCTCAAATGTGAATATTTTCTGCTTTTTTGTCATTTATGACAGTAAACTAAATATCTTTGGGTGGTACAATGTTGGTCGAGACTAAACAGCACATTAGAAGACATCCTTTAGGGCTTTGGAAAACGGTAATCATCATTTTCACCGTTTTGTTTTGGCTTTTTATGTACAGAGGAACTTATTGATTAGAAAATAATTTATAGACCAATGGATTATGAAATTAATTATTAGTTGCAGCCCTCACTTGAACATACAACTCAGACAGTGGGCAAGTATTTCTTGATACATTTCGACAAAACGATTGAGAAAGAAATCAGTACATTGATCAAAAATGGCAAAAATACTAATACTGATAGTTGGGTTTCCCCCCCCCACAAATAAGTTTGGAAATCCTAAAATGAAATCTTTTTGTCTCATTGAAAAACATCTGAATATGCAAATATGTTTTCATTTCAAATGTTCTGAACACAAGAAAAGTACATTCTGAATCTATATGAGTACTAAAAATGTCAAGTTTCCATATTATATTTGTCCTGCTGACGCTTGTGAACCGTGACTGGTTTAAAAACTACTTTTGAATTCACACAATGACCTTAAACTGAGACTGAAGTTGAGCTCAGAGAAACTTTAACAGATATATTTGAAAAGTCTTCTTGTGTCAAACGACACTTGAGTGTTGCATCTTCATGACTGTGTGAAACTCATTTTCATACCTCCGGTCCACCCCTCCTAGTCATGTCTGATTAATGCCTCCCATTATTTTAGGAAGTTGACCTAACTAATAAGGATCGCCTGAGAGTGTAGAGCAGCAGATTGTACTGAAACGCAACAGAACAGCCAAAAAACAGCTTAGCTCTTATTACAGGATCAGTTATGTTGTTGTTGTGTATGGCCTCTCTAGTTACAGCCCAGCACATTGGCGACAATAGGAGGCCTCATGCCAACACACACACCCAGTACACACACACACACACAATGAGACAGGCTGTTCAGCTGTCCCTCAAAACCCGATCCACTTGTGTCTAGAGCTGCACATGATTCGTCCACATTCAGACAGGTTAACAGGCCCTGACTTTGTACAGTTAGTTGTATAAAAGCTCATTTACTCTTATTTGTACTGTGTAAAGCTCACTGTTGATCTGATATGACGGATAAGCTGCAAAAAGGCGCTAAACACCTCGTTTACTTCTTTCAGTTTGTCAGTAAGTCATCTGTCCTCTAAATGACACAAAACACAGTTGTGTTTAAAATAATTAAAGCAATATTTAAAAAAAAAAAAAAAAAAGGTCCATGACTAAATCGAACTGTTAGCATAACAAACATTTTCAGTCCCAAAGCTAGAAAATGTTATAAAGGACATCATAATTGTTTCAGCTACTTTATAAAGCAGTCTATCCGCTATGTTGCGTTATCGTTTTCGTCTTAAAAGACGGTTTTATAACATTACAATGTTCATTTTTAGACTCACCGTCTGCTCGGAGTCCAATTCCTGCTGCTCCAAACAGTGTCTTCATTTCCTGTTACGTTCAAATGCTCTCAGTAAACTCCCACTCCCTCTCAGCAACAGGTAAGAAAAAAGTCGGAAAATGGAAAACACGACGAAATTAGTTGAACTGAAACAATGATGCGTTGATTAATATTGTATTTAACATTGTGAGTTGTTTTGTTTGTTTAATGTGCACACATGCCGTTTCACCTTTTGAAATGTCCCCTTTTGTTTCTTGTACGTTGAATAATAAAACATTACGTTAGAAGCTCCATTTTCTCATCAACGCCCCGTCTGAACTTCCTACAAACCCGACAGTACTTGAACGCATCATTTTATTTTGTTTTACCGTGGTACGCATGCGTCTGAACGGTGACTTTGGCCAATCAGACTCCACTTTCTTTCAATTTGAATACAAACTGAGCTGTTGAGAGAAACCAGACTTACTTCCTGGCACTAAAAAAGTGAAGAAAACAAGTTGAAGAGTTTCACGTTGTTAAATTATTCAAAGCAGAGGCACCTTTCTTCACAACAGACCACACACACACACAGTCTCTCGATTTGGGTTTCACTATTTATTTTCTCGAAGACAACCTATCCTGTAGCCTATCTCCCAAAAAAAAAAAGGCTTTTGGGTAAACCAACTTTTTTTTACTCCCTCTCTTCCATGTCATAATTTTAGATTTAAAAACCACATCTTTGCTAACAAGGAATGCTGCAAAAAGAAAAAAAAACCCTATGTTCAACAGAAGGTTTATGAGCACAATGTGTAATTATTTACTACAGTGTCTTGAAAGTTAACACAAAAAAAAAGGGTAAGCTTGTACACCTAGCTGGTATAAGAGGAAATAGGAGCATGGGGCTAAGGACTCTGCAAGGTACTAAAAAGGTACAGCAAACTTGTTCATGGGTTTATTTATTTTTCAGAGAACCCACTAAAGTTAACTCCAGTCTGACACGTGGGATGCCCTTTGACCTTAAGAAAAGAGAGGTTAGTAACCTCTTAGTCTAGCTGAGATATATGAGCAGGAGTCATTACTGCTGCTCCTGAAATAAACTCATTATTTTTCTCAAGTATCACTAAAAAAAAAGCATCATTGGATTACTCTAGAAAGACAACAAAGATTGTGGTTGAGTGATGCATATTGGAGAGGCTGTTGGCAGGTCGAACCTATAAAAACCGACCAACGCGCCTTCAGAAAGACTTCAGGCCTCACTTTGCAGTACATGTGCAAAACCATACAGATTATTTAGCAAATCGGACACTAGTGAGGGGTAAGGGAAGGGGGAACATGTAACATTTAAGCACAGTTTTACTTAAGATGAAAATTACACTGTATCCACAGCCTAAGGAAACTAAAATACCCTAAAAAATAACTGTGCTATAGTTTAGTACATGCAAAGGTTATGATTCACAATCCTACGTGAAATGGCCATTGTTCTCTTCTCCCTTGGTGATAAGTCAAAGCTATGGCAACAATACTGCAAAGCAGTGATTTTGCTGTAATTGAAGGAAAAATAATGACAAGGGGAACAGGTCATTTGGTTGATTATAGTGATGGTGTCAGAATTTCACAGCATCAAGCCCATGTCTGGTGCGTAGGTTAGGATTCTGGTGTGGAATATGATCGTCGTCAATCACCTTTACAGAAGCAATGAAACTAAAAGCTGAAAATAAAAAATATCACAAAAAGGAACACACTGGAGGCAAAAAGAAAAGCCCAAAAGCCACCAAATGCATCTTAATACAATGCACTGCTGCTCCACGCCTGCCAATAGCATTGTCCAGTGTCAATTAATACTAACTTAACAATAATTGAAAACAAAAAATAATCCTTGCGATGACGATGATTTTTTTTTTTTTCATATCCAAAGTTCTTCCATTCAGGGATTTGAGGATCAGCCTCTCTTTCAAAGGCAGAATTTCTTTCCTGAAACCTTTTCTAACCTCATTGTTGCATTTCTCAATTTTGTTTCTCTTCAGATGTTGTATTGGTATCTTTTTCCCGTCTCTGCATGCGTTCTCACCCAGTCTTGCATACTCCCAGTCACGCACGCAGCCAAGCACACACAACTCATCCATCCATTCTCTCGCACATGCGACACGCGCAGCCGGACTCCTGGCCTCGCCCGCCAGGGGGAGAGGATGGTGCCCCATCGGGGCGTCTCGTTGGAGGAGATGAACCTGGCTCCTCAGCACTGAGTCCAGACATTCATACACAATGGGTCCATTCACACACATGTCTGATAGCGTGGCCGATTGGGGGAGGGGCACATTGAGGGTGGCGCCCTCTCTAGTCGGAGGACCGCAGAATTGTGATGGTTTGTGGTTCATCTCAGTTCATAATTATAGTTCTATTCATTTCTGCATTTTGTTGTATTGAAATATTTCAAGATCTCTTGATTTGTTATTTTTGGATGTCCTTGGTTCTCCCCGGGCAGACATCGAGTTTTTTTGTTGTCATTTGAAGTAGTTTTCTGAAGACGACAGCTCCAATAACACAGAAGTTATGTCGGCATGTCTCTCAACGCATTCGATGTAGATGTTTTGCTTTTTTTGCAACATGTAGCCACTCATTCTCACTCGCACCCACTCGCCATCTCAAACTTCATTTGGGCTGGTTCCCCTGGAATGCCAAATGAAATCCACACATTTTTCTCTCAGATAAGATGCAGCCATGGATCCCACGAGCCAAGCACAATGGATCAAATTTCTCACACTCTCGCTCTCTCTCGCTCTTTCTCTCCTAATTTTTTTATGTTGAACAGAGTGCTGCATCGTGAACAAAACTCCAGAATACCCCAGATGCCGTCTAGAACTGGAATCCCTCGGCTGGCACGTTGGCTGAGTTAAAGCCGTAAGTTCCGCCCTGGATGGCCTCTGGGACCAGGCTGGTGTCTTCGTCAATCTGAATGATGGACAAGGTAACAAAGCGTTAATGTGCTGCAGGTCAGACACTAGTGCCTTAGCTGGCAAAACTAGGAAAACCCAATACTTAAAGTCACACAGCATTACTAGTAAAAGAATGAAAGTTATCAGTGAACAAATAAAACTACTTTATCATCACTTTGCTTTCAAACTTTAGTACAAATCTGAACTAAAGCTACATTAGGAAGTAATGAATACACAACTTACATCATCAGATGAGAAGAACTGATCAATAATTTCGTATGCCAATTTGTAGATATCTTCATTTTCATGATTTTGCAGTTGCTCCACTTTCTCCAAACCTGACGAGCAAAAATAAAGAACAAAGTTGGGCAACGTTCAATCACACACGAATAACGTAAAACATGACAAGACCTTGATGGAAGCAGATCTCACCTCCACACTCCTCAATGAGGTTAGCAATAGTTTCGGCCTCGTCGTCGGCCATCTTGAGGATATTGCTGAGGCCATCCAGAACGACCTGCACGACTTGGGCGTCCTTCACTGTCAGCAGGTTGCAGAATGGAGGGATCACCTGTTTCTCAATCAGATGTGCCACCTGTAGACAGCAAAGAGACAACTAGCGTCAATATGACATTTTGGAGAAGCATTTTTTCCCCCCTACATTCTCCACTTCAAATTAACAGTTTTTCCTGTTGTCATATTCTGTTTGTTTTTTTTTTAAGATTTTGTTGGCATAGATGGACCACAAGGACCACCTATCGGGATTCGAACCGGGGGTCGGCTGCGTATATGGCCTATATCGCCTTCTGGGTTGTTTTTACCTGATCTTTCCTCCCACTTATTGTCAGGTTGCTGATGGCCCAGGCTGCTTCCTTCTGAGTGCCAAAGTCGCCCTAAAATGACATTTGTTCAAAGTGAGGTTTATACATTTCCCCCGTTGGTATACAAAAGTATCATGATTCATCAAATATCGACACTCACCTTGTCAAGCAGGTGAATGATCATGGGAACTAGGTTGGCGTCAATAACAGCCTGCACCTGCTGCTGGTTTCCTGCTGTGATGTTGGACAGGAACCACACTGCCTCCTACAGGACAAAAAGCACAAATACAAGAGTCAGTTGTGTCACGGATGTTTAAGTGTTTGTAGGTTTTACTCCAAGAAGACGCCAGGTGATCTTAGTGTCACACACTCGAAAATTAGAGCCTGTCAAATAAATCATCTGGACTTTGATTGGGATGACAGTCCGCTCCTCTTATTGAGGGCTAAAACGCTTGTGAAAAATTAGTTTTCGTGTCTGAACTGGATCAGAATCCAGAGATCCACCTGGAGAGTTTGGATCTCTGGCTGAGACGAATTGCTGTGGGTGAGGCGAGGGCGATATTGAGGCTCTAATCATCGTCCAGGTCACAAAGGGACGGACAGGCCTCGTTTCTTTAAGTGACCCGACTCAGATGCACTCCTTTATCAGCAGAGACACATGGTCTTCAGCACCCTGTGGCCACCAACCCATTTTACCACACATCCAGTCACATGCACACAGACCCTCCTCCCCAGTTATCATCTATTGTACTGATTATAACTAGCAGCTGGTCGTTGAGGTCCTCTTCGTCTTCTTCAGCTTGTCTCGATGTTGTGAAGCCCTATATGCTATCTGTCCCATCTAATACCTTTCACACAGCTTTCACACCAGCGCTAAGTCTCTGATTTCATCACTTCCAGACAATTCACGCTGAACCAGTTTGAGCTTGTCAAGATGTATTCATATGTGTGAGAAGGAGAAGACAACACATTGTTACCTTGTTGATTTTCTCCTTCGGGTGTGTGAGGAGGGCCGGGAAGTGGCTGAGGGCGTCACAGTTGAGGACCACCTGCGTCTGTTCATCTGTGCCAGTCACTATGTTGCCCACAGCCCTCAGGGCAGCAGTCTGGATGTAGAGAGAGAGTGTATTTTATTTACGGAGCATGTTTATTCAGATATGCACATATGCTTGTTTTAGCATGGAGCCAAAAGAGTCCAACTGCATAATTGGTCTAAACTTCCAATATAATTACTAGCAGTGACTGAGCAGGTTATTTTGGTTTATTTTATGCTGTTATATGCTACATTATAATCTTCACACAATATTTTTATTAAATATCAAATCAAGAGTTCAAACCCAAGAGTAGTACTTCTGACCTCTAGAGTTTCTCCATACCTGAACTTTGACTTCCTGGTGACTGAGCAGAGGCACCAGATGAGGGACGATGCCGGAGTCGATGACCATTTGGATCTGCTCGTTGCCGGCGTCTGTCAGGTAGGACAGAGCCCACACTGTGTCTACCAAAATCTGGAAAGAGCAAAGAAAAACAATGAAGAAATTAATATATTCTGCTAAACTTAATTAGGCGCTAATGATTTAGCAGGGTCTTCCATCTGGAATGGGCATGTAAATGGTTGAGTGGTTACACATGTCAGTCTGTAGATTTATTTGTATACTAGGTATGGGTGCCTAACTTGTTACTTTACATTAGTTCTGACTGAATTATCTCATATAGAGTCTCCCACAATGACAGGAGCACCAAGCCGCAGATAAAAGAGACGAGACTGATCCATTTTACCAACCAGCATGGTGGCTAGGCTCTAGTTAACATGGATAACTTTGTGCAGCCTACAGGCCGTATAAAAATAAAGTGTACCTGAGCCTGAGTATGCTGTTCTATCGAGAGCTAGCTGAAACTGACATCGCTAATGTGGAAATACAAAAGATTTGGTGTACTTACACTGACATCAGTGTGGTGGATCAGCACGCAGAGAGCAGGCAGGATCTGAAAAAACAATGGAAAAAAATAAGAATAGAATAATTAAGTAGTCAAAATTACAATAAAAATGGCAACAGGGTTCCTAAGTGATCCTTAAAAGCTACATGTTCCCTGATCTGTGAAATACCTATTACACCATTATGTATGTCATTAATTTATTGACTTATTTAGACGGATCACTGATGGAGCAATAATCTTCTGTGCCTCTCTTACTCTGCAGTGCACTAACTAGTAAACACAGAGCTCTCTCTTTAGATTTCAGAAGAAGCGTGGAGTGAATTCACTGATATACAGAACAGATGAACATTTACAGAAACGTAACACTCACAAAATAAATTGTTTCTCAAGGTAATATTGTCTGGAATCAGTTTTATAGTTTTTTGGCAAAAAACTGTTTATCACTAATGTGTCCAAGATCACAGGCTGTAATATCACATATTATTACTGGCTTCCCACTGATATACATTGATCAACTTCCAAAAAAAAAAAAAAAACACCCATGTTGCCCCATCATTCTTCCAGGAATATGCTCTATTCCTTTTTCACACATACACACCTCTTGGATCGTCTCCATGGGTGGTGGGGGGTCCTTGTGGCGGCACAGGTTGACCATAACCCAGGTGACATTGCGGAGGAAGGTGATGGGGATGGAGGGACTGATGAAGGAGAGCAGGGGCTTGACCACGCCCAAGCTGATCACATAGTCTCTGCACTGAGGGCCGTCACCTGAGAAGATCACACACACACACACAGATGGAGCACATGCTGGGACTAATTGTATGCATTTCTAACACGTTTATATTTACATGGAAACAGCAGCTCACCTATGATGTTGCCCAAAGCCCAGACAGCCTGTTCGCACACATTCTGGTGAGGAGAGTGAAGCAGCCTCAGGAACAGCGGCACAGCATCTGCATAAAGACAACAGACAATCATTTATGATCTGATGTGTTACTTTTAATCAGACACACCACCATGTTCCTCACAGAACATGTTGTGCCTGATTAAACCCAAATCACACAACATGTAACAGACTGGAAACACATTTACAGATGTGATTCTGACTAAGAACCATGATTAGAAATCAACATAGTTTGGATACAGTTCAGCCCCAATACGCTACCAAGAAAAACAAAAAGAGAGAAGAAGAAAATATCTAAACAGGAACAACATAAAAAGTCTGATCATATGAACCAGATCTTTGTACTATAAAAAACATAGATGTAACAGTAAACAAACCTAGTTCAAGATACTGGTATTGATAGCGAGCATCTAAAATCAGAGGTACTCAAACTCTGCACAATTAATCAGAGATTTGCATATGTTGTCATGATTAATAATCCTGTTATGTGATTGAACTGTTTGCTATATTCTTTAATTCCCTTTATGTTCCCGGTCAATATTAGTGCTGTCATCAATCAAATCATCTCAATGTAACAAAGAAAAGTCAAGATGGAGAACCAAGGAGTTCTATTAATAAAGAGTAAAAAGACATAAGCCAGTCTATAGAAGTGGATCTTCTTCTGGTATTTGACCATGTACCTTTTAAAACGACAGCGTCACCAGATGTCATTCTTGTGTGCAAATACTGAAGATGAAATGTGTAACTTCTTGTGTGTTTAAATGGCAGCAAAGATAACAGATCATGTTGTGTTTATTAAGTTGTTACACCTTGTTGTTGTAGTAGTTAACATCAGTGACTGACTAAGTGACGTGAATGTGAAGATAGTGCTCTTAGTGAAATAAGAGCCTATGAAAATTTTTACATTTCATCCCAACCCATCATACAAGTGAATTAAAAATAAATATTGCCTGTAATAAATATTAAAGGCAGCAATTACTGGAATCCACCTTAAAAGAAGGCAAAATGCAAGAAATCAAAATCAAGAGAAAGGTTAAAAATGTGTTGTTGTGGTTCAGTGGGACTTACTGGACTGCACCACGGCTTGGGTCTGCTCTGAGGTACCCGACGCTATGTTGGTTAGAGCCCAGGCTGCCTCAAACTGAAGAGAGGGGCTGGAGAGAGGTGAGAGTGGAGAGACATGAGTGGATGAGGGCAGCAGAGGGAAGGGTAAAAGTAACTGTGATTGGGTAGGGGTGTTAATCATTAAGAGGGCTGATGAGTCATTCATGCTCTGCCTTTCCTGGAAGGTGAAAACTGGAACACATTTACATAACTGCAATGCTGTTCGCATGTAGGTTGGGTGAAACCCTGCTGTTGGTGCATTAGCAAAACTTTGAAGTGTACATAAACTCAACATGCTTTGGGGGGAGGGGAGGGGAGGGGGGGGCTAACTTGTACTATAATTATCATCTGTGAATAAGCATGACTCACTGCAACATACAAACAAACAGCATTAGAGCCTTCTTACTTGTCATCTCTGTCCAGGCAGTGGACCAGTATAGGAAGGATCCCAGACTTAATCAGGTCATCTATGGGAGGGTTACGGTCGCTGGACAACAACTTCCTACAAAAACAAAAGAGCCAACAAAAGACCATTACTCACACACTCATACGCACATAGCTTAACTGACACATACCAAAAAGAATCAATTACACACACAGTGAAACAGCTGAGGAATGTGAAGTGTCTACAAATAATAACTCATTCACAATCCCAGCGACTGTAACAACAGGAGACTTCACCCGCTCATGACCCAGAAATTACACAACGTCAGGTACAGTGTGACGACATCTTTAGTGTGGTGCTAAAGATGCAGAGTAGGCTTTAGTTGAGTCATAAAATGCAATTAAATGAACACAAATCGCAGGGTGGAGCATGGATAATGAACATGTTTTTATCAATTCTAGCTTTCTAATGCTTCACCTGGCTTAACTTCCTAAGAGCTGCGCTATCAAGCTGCAGAGCCATTTACAATGTCCATTAATCAGACAGCGCTGTCTGATGGTTAATCGCTGCTGTCTTAGCCAGCTGGAAAAAACATTCAGCCGTTGAAATTGCAACACTGAAACTGCATTTTGCAAGAGGCCGTACGCTTTAATCAGTGCGCTTCTTAAGACAACGTATCAGTGTGCTGATGCAGAATCTCTGGTTTACAGTTTCAGTTCAGGACCAGATGTGAATCTCGAGCTTGAAAACTTAAATCATACAGCACCAATACAGTTTACTCATAGTCTACATTAAGTTAAGGTACTATTATATAATAAACATCCATGTTACTATTGTTGTGTAACAATATTTAATATTTTGTGTCAGTAAGTACAATTTATTCTCCTTGGATTTTTACTTATTTATTTAGATACCACTGAAAAATGTGTGAATACATACATAAGAAATATCACTATTCACTCTATGATTATGTAGAAAATCATATCGCAAATGATTAGCAATTATATTCAATTGTTGGCCAATTCTTGGGTGAACTGGCATCAAAATCCATAGAGCCCTAATGTGTATTTGTGCTATTTTTTACCTGGCAGCCTGAACAGCACTCAGCTGGACGCCCTGGTTATCACTGGTGGCGTTCTACAACAAACACAAACAACCCACAAGAGTCAAATACAACATTTAAAATGATCAGTGGAAACCTTATTATCTGTACACTCTTAAACACATGCAAATTATAAATCAAAAGGGTGGAGGGTTAGCTCGGGTCACATTTACATTAAATTACATTACAATACAGTTTGTTGTACGTGTAGTGTTAAATTCTGATGCATCAAGGATTTCATTAAACTGGCCATAAAACTGGATTTAAAATTAAAAATGTAAAAAAATCAAACAGTCAACATACCTGTACTATTGCTTCAAGAGAGGTGTTTTGCTGAAAAAGAACATTTTGGAGAGTCATCAATTTAGAAAAAACTTTGATGCACACGTTAACATATGCTGAGTTACAAAATGATCAATAACGGGTACATTTTACACCAGTTTGCTAAAATAAAAGTGCTGTTAACACTGGAAAATCTGACTACTTTATTTTTGATTGTAATAAAATATTTCTTCAACTATTCTGACCCCTGCCCCTTGTGAAAGGAACAAATAAAAACAAATGTGTTGCATACTGTATACAGTGTTGTAATCAGGACCGAAGTGGAGGATCAAAGGCACATAAAGGTCGTTTAGCCACCTCTAAAATTCTGAAATAGCTTTTACACAGACTTTCCATCACTTTACATCTGTGAGTTCCGACTTCCTACCACAGTTTCTGTTGTAGCTTTTAGGGGCGCTTGGTTTGTTTTCCATTCGAACACTGTAGCCTTGTATGAGACACGGAGACAGCTGTTACTGTTAACATGGCCATACAAATCCTTAACGACTCCTGCTGCACAGGTGTTTAAAACAAACAATCCCTCCATGCTGAAGCTAGCAGGCAGACTGGATTCAGATCAGTAATGTTACATTACAGTAATACTAATGTAGCTCGATATTTTGGATAGATTGATAGCTGATGCATTCCCACTGTGTAACATATCAGTTGAAGTTCTGCTTCATGCTGTCAGACTGAAGACTTTTTAGAGGAGCGGGGAGACAGCATTGAGGAAGAATGGCAGGATGTTACATTAATGTTGTAAAAGGGGAAAAAAACAAGGAGAAAGTAAAGAACTGAATAAAGGAAGAAGAAGCAGCAACTGATTCAAGATTAAAAAGAAAATGTGAAGAGGAAAGAAACAGAATCAGCTCAGGCGCCAGGTGATGAGAGACAGAGATGAACCAGAAGGCAGAAAAAAAACCCTAGTATGTTCTGATTTATATCTATATCAAGGTGAACTACTGTTCTGGTAAATATTTTAAAACACAATCTGTTTTCCAAATGTAAACTTGAGGACATACCCACTATAAAAGTCAATGCACATGATTAAAACCTGCTATAAAAAGGATTTACAGATCTTTTAATAGAGGCACTAACACTACTGAACAAATCTGTTAACATGTTTTCTCAAGCTGTTAAAAGATGTTGACCTCAGTAACTTTAGGAAACGCAACCCTAAAACTGACTTTCAGTTATTAGGCAACACAAAACGCTGAATCATCATTCATCTACAACATCTACATAAACTGTTGTCTTGATTTGGCTTCAAGTTTCAGCAAATTAATGACCATTAAGTGAGTTGTTATTTTGTTATATTAAACACTGATCTTGGACAGCCTTTATAGTTGGTGTGAGAATCCAGATTTAATAGGGCCTATGTTCATTTATGTTTTAAGTAAATATTGTTAATATTAACCTAAATACAACAATATGGGCAAGTGCCTTACTGCGTGCGTCTTTCTTTATTATCTTATCGAGGTTATGAAGCGAGTCAGTTTATTCTAGCAAGTAGCTCCACTTTAAGAATCTGAGGGCCTCTGAAGTGTCTTTGACTTTTACTTTATCTCTACTACTGAGTTAGTAGATACCACTCAGTAGCAGAGTTTTTAAAACTGTTTGTAAAAATCAGCGCAGAGGGGTCGACACTGTGATAGGGCCGTCCAAAAGCAAAGCCAGTGATTTCAGGGTACTAGCCCCTCCCCCGAAAAAAATACCCAGGGTGAAACACTGTATATTGTCCTAAATATTAAACATCAGAAGGATGATCAATGATTAATCTATAGAGCTCATATTGAAACATTTAAAAAAGTGCTTCACAATTAAAAGACTATTAAGAGGGAGGTAATAGCCTTAATAACATTTATAAAAAGAATAACTTAATGTTGGCACTATTTGTGCTTCATGGGTTATTTTTTTCCATATCTTTTTAGAAAGCCTTGGTAAAAAAACAGAAGTTACTACTGAACGGAGTCCATCTGAATGTCCTGGAGAGTGCGTACCCTGGCAGTGCCATACAAGAATGACTGTTAACTTCTTGCCTGCCAATTGGCAAATTCACCTGAAGCCCTCTGCAGTGACTCCAGAGCCAAGTGTAAATTATCCTAGTGGACACTGGGTTTTACTCATTTCATTTATGTAGTTAATGAAATCAAACTTGCTCGATATATAATGCCACTGCAGCAGTTGCAGCTGATTGCCTGTGCAACCTCAAATTTAGGGTGGTAACAACAAAAGAAAAAGCGAAACCATATTCAAGCACGACCTGGCATAAAAATATGCATGTACTTGCAACAGATTTATATTGTTGGTGTATTTACATTCCACTGCTGTGGGGAAGGATTAAAGAGACGACTGCAACCTAGGGAAATTAAAAATAGCAGTGACGAGAGCTCATGCAACACAGGCAACTTCAGAAGCACTGAAAAAAAAAAGAGAAAACAATAAGGGGGAAGTAAGGATTTTGGAAGCACTTTAATGACAAAAAGCCATATAACCTCTAACAAGCTCTGCAAGCTTGAATGGCCTTTTTTTAGGTGCTGACCACAGTACCTGAAAAAAGGCAAATGTCCACAAGGCAACACAATCAGGTATTTTATTTTTAATTTACTGTAAGGAGTCATTCTGTAGTGGCTGGTTTGTTAAGTATTTAAACGTTGGCCAGCACACTTTTCCACAAAAGCCTCTTTAATGTCTTGCAGTGAGTCAGAGCTGTGTGTCATTGTTGATATATTGCTAAGCAGCCCGTTTCTAGTCAGCCCTCTCAATACCACTAGGCAGTTACAGTGATTGAATTTCTGAACTGCTGAGTGGCCATTTTAAACCAGCAGTGCCACAAAACACTGGGGCCTTTAGTGAAAGTGGGACCCTTGATTGATCTATTTTTGTGGCTGCTTTACTCCAAAATATGTAGGTCTGATGTGTGCCAACAGTACATACATCAAGGGGCAACTACTGAGACTTTTATTGTTGAGATTCAGGCTTCTGGAGCTCAATTCAACACTAAGATTGAAGACCAAAGCAATATGTTGCATATATTTCAAATCAAGATGAAAGTGAAAGATCTGATGTTTTTAGTTTATCACTTATGTTAAAGGACCAGTGGGTAGGATTTGGTGGCATTTAGTGGTGATGTTGCAGATTGCGACACCTACAGTAGTGGCTGCTAAAAACACAAAAAATGTGAAAGGCCTTAACTAGCGCCAATGTTTGGTTTGTCCTTCTGAACTACTATAGAAACATGGTGGCCTCTGTGGGAGAGGACCCTGCTCCCTTTGTAGATATAAAAGGGCTCATTCTAAGCTAACGAAAACACGATTCTTATTTTCAGGTGATTAAAACATACTTAGTGGATAAATATTCCATTCCTGCCGAGTCTGTTCCATTTCTGCAACTAAATTGTACACTTTGTGTACTATCTACATGAAAATACTGTGTGCCTCAAATGAGACAATATGAGGGATTTGTTTTAGGCGGGTATCTACATTACAAGTTCTCTTCCCTGGTGCTCACTTCATACCTGTTTTCTTTCGTCCAAAAAAAAGGAAAAAAAAAAGAGAGAGAGGGAGAACAAATATAATGGAGGTATTGTGCCCCCTAAAAATATATTTAAAAAAAGAACAAAACTCTAATAGTTACACTGGGTGTACTTGGGTCAGTGACTCTCAATCTAAGAAGTTGCAAGTGTGCTGAGTAAATGTGCCTCTTACTTTAGGAAAATGAGACAGCGACTAGCACACAGAAAAACAAACTATGTTTGTTCACACTCCTGCCCCACCCAACTGCCACTGAACACAGAGAGCTAAGGAGGCAGCATCACAGGGACAAAATGTCAGCATGGCCTAGAAGTCTGGAGTGTTTAACCAGCGAGACGACTCTAATGTGCAAAACTCCTTGGACAGACACACAACAGACTATTTATGCCTTTTTTATGATGAGTTGAAGACACACAACCGTACCGATCTGAAATCTCCGTCAACGTCAGAGTCCTCACAAATGTCCTCGTGGGGCACGTTTCTCCTCTTCAGAAGATGCTCATCTCTTTTGTTCTGTGGTGGAGGGAACAGAAATATCACTAAATGCACATTCCTGCTTACATTCATGATAACCAAAAGAAAAACTCATTAATTCAAAGATAAAAGTTTAATGGCACAGTTATGTAAAAGAACCACAACACACAAACGGATATACCTTTCTGAGCTCCACCACTACCTCGGTCCTCTGTCTTCTCATAGTCTGTGGGCAAGAAAGGACAACATATATATATATATTATACAACATGGAACTTTAATCCCAGCCTCCCCAGAGTTAGACTAGCTGACATTAAATGTGGGCACAGTCTGAGGTCACGATCCCATTAGTGCTAACGGAGCTGAGCATCAGTCTCAGTCATACCTGGAGCCTTAAGTCAGCGGGCCCCACACTGCATATGACAGCACCCAAACAAGTGTCACATCTAAAATGACTCAGCTTAAGTTACAGCCAAAACATTTCACATGCCAATTAAAATAATGTTTAATATTGTATAATAAAAACAAAAAAAAAATACATTAATTTCCTAAAACTAATGCAGGCCTACAATCATGAAAGTTACATAATTTGGACAATTATTTCAGAAAGGAGTTGATTCAAATTCATAGCGCTTTGTATTATGTTGTATCATACTGAAAGGTGTTTCTTGTTTTTAATCTAACAGTTTATATTCATAGATATAACATAATACAAGTTAATACTATCACATACAGGCCTCCAGAAAGACCATGAAGTTGAATCTTTTACATCAGCTTCAATAAGATTTATTGCAGTTGTATTATTCAGTAATAGTTGTTAAGTATGGCAAGAAAACTACCAACTAAATGTAGACGTAGTTAAAGGCTTATTATACACAAAGGGGTGTTGTTATAGTTGCCATTTCATATTATAGATTAGATATTAGAAGGTTTTGCTTGTGTTCATCACCGTGACCTCCAGCATCGTGATGGCAAGTTATGTAAAGACGAATGCTTTTCTTAAAAACAACAATCAGGTGTCCATATGAAGAGGTTTTCCTTGCTTTAAATCACTCCTCCTGCTCATACGGGCTATTAAATCTCCCTCAAATGTACTTACCAAAAAAAATCCCCCTGTGTTCCCCTATTGACCTGCAGTGAACGTATATTAACAAAAAAATGGGGCTTTGGCACTATAAAGCACAATCATTGCAAGATATCTACTTGATTTGACTAATTTGCATACTGAAGCTTACTGCACACAAGGAGGACTGAACTTTGACCCCCCACCGCCCCCCCCCCCCCCCCCCCTCCCATCCACCGTCTTCACTTTTAATGACCGGTATGAACTGGAGGAATGATTTCAATTTCTCAATATTAACTTGGGTACCTAACCTGTTATGAGACAGAGCTTAAAAATTGTGAACCCCTCCTTGCACATTGCACATGCTGCTGAACGAGACACCTCTTCTGTGCTGGCCTACCTCGCTGCAGCACTGAAACCACGTACTTGTCAAACAGGATGTGTCAGTATTACATGAACAGAGATCCCGCCTGAAAAACACTATCACCTCTACTGGGATTAGTAAAAGCATAGACATGCCGACAAGCTGACAGTAGATCAACTAGGTAACTTATGGACCCCCTGCGTTAGCTCCCGTTAGCTTTTGATCTACTAGTCATGTGATCTGTGTTAACATTAACTAGCTTTACTTGCGTTAACCTTGTTTTTTAAAGATAATACGTGATGTTGGTGTGCCGCAGGTGGAAAATTTAACACTGCGCCACAGTTTTAACATATGCAGGTTAGTGACCAGCTAAGAGGCTAGCTGGTTTCCGCCATTGTTTTTGGTGATAAAGACGGGGGATGGGTGAAGTAGTAGCTTAGCTTAGCGAGCTAGCACGCAGCTTAGCCGACACAACTGCGGTGTCAAAATAAATCCAATCTGCTGCTATATTCACCTGCCAATCATAAATACACCCATCAAAATCAACCTGAAAGTCGAGTATGTCTACTTTCACACATATATTGAGCCATTTTTTAACAAACTAAACCCAACGCCCGGCGCTTGAGTTAAGCTAACAGGTTAGCGGCCCTGGCTAGCAATGGAGGAAACTGCTCCGTGTTTTATAACCGACGACACTTCACCACTCGACTAAAAAACACGAAAGAGAAAATAAAAATAAAAATAAAAAACACTAAAAAGCCTGGTAAAAGGGCTTATGTTGCTGCTGTGCCTGTAAAGTCTCCCCTAGATAGTGTAAATTAGAAACGACGTCACAGGGGGAGAAACGAGGAGGCGAAGCTGGCCGCGGAGCCTCGACACACCGACATCTCTGCTCAACTTTTACCTCCAAATCACGGCCCTTATTCTTGAAATTCTTCAGCCGCTGGTTGTCCAGTTTCTCGTTGTCAGCCATGTTAGCGGTGGTTCTGGGGGTTTTTTCCTTTAAGTATAGGTAATTTTTTTTTTGCTTGTGAGCTTTGCCCTTCTCTAGTTCCCCTTTTTCTCAGCCTTGTTTCGTGAGCGGACTATTTTCTGCTGCTGTGTCCGCGGTGCATACTGGGAATGCCGGCGGTGGAGGGCAGCCTCTCTCCGGCGTAGAGGAAGGGTGGGGAAACCCCTGAGCTCTCATTGGCTTCTGCCTTCACATCCATCTGCAGGGCGCGACACACAACCAGGCGCGTAGCCAGAAATGGGCCTGTGACCGACACTAGCCCACCCAGCAAAGAGTTTGACCATAAATATATTTTATTTAATTTTTTTGCGATATTTTTTTTTATTCAACATTTTTTAAAGACAATATACAATGACAGGGCCGATTTTAGACCCTTTTTTGATCCCCTAAAAATGAAATAAATAATTATTGTTTGTTTGTTTTTTTCATAAAAAAACATTCTATACAACTTTAATTATTTTGCGAGCCTGTCTGTTAGAGATGGGACAAACACCTATGCTACAGGTTCAAATGGTTTTATATTAACAGGTCTAATGTAATTTGGATAGTTCTGTCATTAATATTGTCTTTCCCTCAGGGTTCATTAACTATCCTCTCTGTAGAAATATGTGTTTGTGATTGTTCACTATGAACCATTATTATTATTATTATTATACATTATAGTAGACCACTCAACTATGCATTAATATTTATTGTTGTAATTTACGTTATCCATTGAAATTAGTAGTTTAGCAGGGGGTTTGAACACTTTCAGGGAATTGTATGTCAAATTCTCATTAGGAGCTGAGCACCCCTAAAGGTCTGATCCTAGAATCGCCTCTGTACAATGATAACCAGTATATAACACAGCGATAGACATAAAGATGAAAAATAAAAGTGGACGCAATAGTAAAAAATTAACAACAGGGTAAAAACAAGGGCAGAAAAAAGGAGAAATAAGAAAACAAAAACTAAACAGCACAAAATAAAACCTCACTCCCTCCCATCACCCCAGGGCCCCCATTGCTACAAGCAGGCTAGATGGCTATATCCACTCCTTTAAACCCTAAATACATTTTATAACAAAAAATACACACACTGGTCTCTATATTTAGGTAAACATGTGCAATCTAATGCCATCCAATACAACAGCTCTGCTAAATTTTACATTTATGAAGCTTGTACATTGTCAGTTTTTGTTGACATTTATAAGAAGGTGATAATTTGACTTTATGTTTATCACTGAGGTCATACTAAGTAGTGTTAGAATACTGGGGTGAATAATTATTGAACCGTGTTCCTAATATATTTGGAACACCATTAAAGACAAAATAAAGAACAAATTTGTACCATTTCACCCCTAAGGGTACCTGCAGCATTGAAAAACATGTATAGCACATGTAATAACTATTATTATTATAAGTAGTAGTAGTAGTAGTAGTAGTAGTAGTAGTAGTATAGTTAAAGTATTTAGAGCTATGAACATTATTATTATTATTATTATTATTAATGTTATTATTATTGTTAGCCTCTATTATTATTGTCAGTTTGTAAAAGTGTGCCTGGTGCAAGTACTGTATGTCAAAGCAGAAAGAAGGAGAGGTTTTAAGGCCACACCTGAGAAAGGTGGATTATTTGCTGTACTGTAGTATTAAAGATTTGGTAAAATGGTTACTGCAGACTGTCTAGTAAGACTTAAAACATAAACACATAGCAACATAAATTGCAATAATTTACTGCAATTTATCCTCCAAGCAATATAGTTCCCCAAAACAGCAAATGGCAATAACGGTGCATTAAGTTTATATTCATGTTAAAGGACCAGTGTGTAGGATTTAGGCAGATCTATAGGCAGGAATGGAATATAATATTCATAAGCATGTCTTCATTAGTATATAATGACCTGAAAATAAGAAATTAGTGTTTTTGTTGCCTTAGAATGAGCCCTTTATGTCTACATAATGAGTGGGTCATGCTATGTTGCACCACTCTGATTCTACAGTGGGCCAGAATGGACAAACCAAACACTGGATCCAGAGAGAGCTTTTGAGATTTTGGGAGTTTTGTAGCCACTGTAGGTTCTCCTACATACATGGAAAGAGAGAGGGAGGGCTACTCAGTAGGTTGCAATATGCCACCTCGCAGCTAGATGCCACTAAACCCTACACATCAATCCTTTAATTCCACTGTGTCTACATTAAAGGATAGGTTCATAGTTTTTCCAAGACTGTCTTTAAAGAACAGCCAGGTTCCCAAATGAACAATTTTGTTGCTGTAATCATTCCTCCTCTTTATACTGGCCAGGGCTGGCCCTGCCTTATGTTGGTGCCAGATCAACAGGGGCTCAACACCTCAGGTATACTTTACTAAGTTGTTTTTCTTTTTTTTTTCTTTTAAAAAAAAAAAAAAAAAAATCAGTTACAGACAAAAAAGGGGTGTTCCAACCCCTGGAACCCCGGATAAGCGGCAGAAAATGGATGGATGGATGTATGGATGGACAGTTACAGATTTTCTCAAAATGCATACGATAGCATGTCCTGCATTATTAGCTCCTATAATCTTGGATCTCACAGACCCTGTGTTAAAAAACATGGTTTTATGATTGGCTTTATTATTCAAATTTACATCATTCTCACATGGTGAATAGTAAAGTTGTGTTTAATCAATATAGATACTGAGCAAATGATCAGGCCACCATGTATAGCCTGCTTTATATTCTGTTGTTTTTCCTGCATAACTAGTACTAGTGTTTATGGTACTCATTGTGCTGAAGATACCTCTGTAATTGACAATTTTTACATTGTTGTATTGTTGCTTTTACATAAGTAAAGTGTATTTATTCTACTTCCATCACTGCTTTTATCACCTAAACTCAAAGCCATTGAATTCAAAGCCAGTTTCCAGATATTTTTATCAACTTTATTTCAGTGCAACAATATATTTTCAAAACAGTACATGGATTCAAGTTTGACTTGTTTTGATGTTCTGCTGGGTTTCATTTTCAAATGAGGTCAATTAGGAATTTTCTTTGCTACATCCTAATTTATGTATTTGATTTTGCAAATGTTAAGATGGTGATATTTTGATTTAATTTCAAGCATGAAACAATATAACCTCCATAGCAATATGAGTATATTAGAACAGAAAGGTCCAGGTAAATGTGAGTAGAACAGGGTGAGTTATGAAATGAGTAGTAGTCATGTCTGAATATTCTATGTTATATTTATTATTGTTATTATTTTAGATGAAAATTGGCAACTGAAAAATTGGCATTGGTAATTGGTGAACTGTGGCACATTTAGCGCAACTTTATTAATGTACACCGTGCCTTTAAATAAACTTATAAATAATTTAAATTAAAACATACAAGAGTCATTTCAAATCAATAAATAAAGCTTTTATGAAATGCTAAGAACATGACAGTCTGTACATTTTAATAATGTCATATGAAAACCTGTACAAATAAATATATAAAAAACAATGAAAAACAATTGAAAACAATAGAAATTTTCTTTCACTGATAGAAACTTGACCAAACAAACTGGTCATTTTTGCATGTACGTATTCAAGCAAGCCAATCACAACAGCTTGTGATACACTGAATGTATCCTCCGAACCATCCTGATGACCCAACAGTGCTCATGGCGTTTTCATGGACCTTGTATCATGGTCCAAGGACACTTTATCGTCTCCATGATTCAGTAGAAGTACTTTCTGCTGCAAAAAGCACTGAACACTGAGTTAATGCTATCCATTTTATTGCCGCCTCCTCTCATTTGATCTCATATATGGCACAGGCAGACCAGAAGCAATCATGGGATGGATGAATCAAGATTTCCCTCCATCATCTGTTACAACCGCAGAGCAAAGCTTAGCCTTCATCTTAACCTTAATGTCTTCTTGAGTCTGTTTCAGCGGAGTCTTCATCAGATAGACCATCCTCCTGAAACCTTCCTCTAGTCCCATACCAGTGGTTGCTGAGCAGGGCTGGATGAACCAGGCCCTGCCCTCACACACTCTTTTCAAGTCCAGACTCAGGCAAAGCGCTTCTGAACTTAGAGCTCCATGAAGGTCCTGTTTGTTGGCAAGGACCACAAGAGGAACTCCTTTTAGACTCTCATTCCTCAGGATCTAAAACAGAATGAAAAACACCTCAATTAATACAGCATAAAACTAACTCTTTAGATGAACCTCCCCATTATTATGAAGATATTGAGTTTGCTACACATCCCATCAGAGTGTACATTACTTTAAATTTAAAAGCAGTTTATACATACATAATATATGGTTTATAATACACGATGATGCAAATAGACATATATAATTGGCTACATAACACTGTTATAATCATGTATATGAATTCATTTATTCATTAATGGAGTATTTATTTATGATTACTTATTCTTCTCTGTGACAACTAAACAAACCATCAGCTGACTATGAGATGTACTGTAGCTGAAAACTCATCGTCTGATTACTGTATATAGACATTTACATGTACAAGTATGTAACCTAACTATGCATAATTATATTGTATTACCTATTGCTCTTTTATTTCCTACTTCCTACCATATTATGACAATTTAAAAAACCTTGAAGATTAAACTCTGGAAAAAAGGTTTTTTTGTCAAGCATCTATTTCCAAGGTTAAGATCTATAGGCTACATGAGTTTTGAGAGCATTTATGAATATTTTTTAACCTGTTTGTGAATGATTTGTCCATGTAACACATTAATAAATGCTTTATACTGCATACTGTAAGATTTGTTCTTGTGTATGATACTATTATCAGTCACTCATGAAAATATTATACTATGACAGATACTTCACAGAGGAGATTAACAAATAACTTATCCTTATTTAGATAAAATATTTGATTTTATTACCCGATGGAGTTCCTTGCGGGCCTCCTCCAGCCTCTTCTGGTCTGAGCCATCCACTACAAAAACAACTCCGGCTGTGTCAACATAGAAATGCTTCCAGTGAAGCCTCATCTTCCTCTGACCACCTACATCCCACACTGTAAGCCCCGGGCTACTCCTGTCTGTCTCCAGCATCTCCACGTTGAAGCCTACAGTTGGCACCGTCATCACACTCTCATTGTACTTCAGTTTGTAGAGCAAGGTGGTCTTACCTGAACCATCCAGGCCCAGCATCAGGACCCGTGCTTGTTTCTGAGGCTTGGAACCATATAAACCCATATCTGAATGCAGCTTGTGTCTATATCCAAAAGTCTGGCTTCTTGTGTGAACTAAGCTCTCTGCTCCCAGTGGATCCCTCTGTGTCGTCTATCTATAGGCTCAGTGTGTCTGATCTCTTATTGAGACTGTCTGCAATCCGTATGCTTTATGTACACACAGGCAGACTGATTCCTCCCCTCTGTTGTGACGGCATTCTCCTGGGCTCTGCGTAGCTTTCAGTAAAGCTATTTTTAATCTAAAGTGACGGTGCAACTATGAGGGGTTACATACAGTTCTCTGGTTACCACAGCATAGTTAGTGGAGCCACATCACACCTGCCCTGGATCGTCACACACACCAACGGCCAGGAAGCCCATGTTTGGTACAGCAGGAGGATTGTGTTTCTTCCTGGCTGTATAGCAATGACGTGCAGGACAATTTTAGTTGAGGATGAAGTGGGTCAATGTAAAATTAAATTAAGATGATGTGGCTTCAAGAAACTCACAAGCAAAAATAGTTTCTGGAAATGTGTTATTCGATTCAAATGAATGTGCAAATAAATAATACATATTTTGATTACAGCAAAAGTGGGAATGGTATGTTTATTGTTATTGTATGCCCAATCTCTCCAATCCCAGCCTCTGAAGCTTGGTACTTCCTCACTGGTCTCCTTCTTGCATGCTCACTTAGTTTTTTGAAGACAGCCCACTATAGGAAGACTGACAGCTCTGTCATATTCTTTCCCTTTCCTAATGATCGATGCAACTGTGCTCAAAATGATGCTCAGTGACTTGGAAATGTTCTCATATTGATCCTCTCATGAGTTTTATTTAATCTCTTTTGCAGAGTTGCTTGTGTTCATTTGTCAGATTTTGCTTTTTTACTTTTTTTTTTTGCCTTTTCAGACACAGCTGCATATTCATTACTACAACTGTTTTTTGTTTTGATCAGTGTCACTAAGGTCACATGGAATCGGACACTGTAAAACAATAAAAGCTACTTTTTTAAATACAGTAAGGGCTAGAAAATCTGTATCATAATAAATAAATATTCGCTATAACAATAAATATAACAATATATATGTCAGTGCATATTTAATTTATTATGCTTGATCACTTCTGTTTATTTGCTCTGTTTAATAGGGTGGACTGTGGGCTTCAATTGACTTTATTTATTGAAAATTGAGGTATGAATAAATGTGGATTGAAAAGATTCATAATGTTTGTAATATGATACATTGGTCTACTGACCAGATTAGTAAACAGTCAAGAATGTGGACTGCTGTAAAGATCTTCTAATATTGTGATCACCCAGCAGGTGGCATAAACTGACTACAAACAAGCTTCTCAAAACTTAAGGATCAAGTCGGAGTCGAGGTGAGGTCAAGTGAGATTTCTATTTCAAATGAGAAAAAATAAACCACAACACAGAGAAAACTCATATGATCATTTATAATTGTTATGTTACCTTCTTGATTTACATTAAAATTCAGAGTTATTATTCTTTATTTCTTCTTTTTTTTCCTTTTTTACAGTTTATTAAAGTCAACAAAACAAGTACAAATGCCACATAAACATTCTGTAACGTACATTATCAAGGAAAAATGTTCAACTGAAAAGCACAAACAAACAGTTTTATCTGGTATATATCTCTGAAGTTAAACAGTCCACGAACAGGCGCATTGCTTTCTTCATTGCTGTATAAACGGAGAAGGGGCGGGTGACTGAATATGACGACAGTATGTACATTCATCGTACAATATCATGTCTCTTGGAGACGTTCTCTCAACAATGCTATTCTACATGTGAGTTGATGCGGTAGGACGCTGAGGTTGTGCAGTGTGCGTGGCATGATCAACGGTGTTACATTTAAAAAAAGAAGACAGAAGTAGTTTTGGCAGCAGACTTCAGAACAGGAGACGAACAGTTTAAAAACATAAGGCAACAATAACGCATTTCATTCAAAGGCTTGTTATATTTTGTGTTCAGAGAAATTAGATCCAACTGAAGGTGATCTGCATCAGGATGTAAGACATGACATGTCCTGACTCCTGACAGATGGTAAGTGTAAGTTGTCAGTTTTAGTATCTTTATACTCAATGTGGATGGCACTAAATGATAAAAAAAGGTCAGGCAATCTAATAAATAGTATGTCAATAGGTAACATATGTAAAATGTTTATTTTAATTTCCAGATTATGTAATCATATTAAAAGTATAACTGTCAACTATTACTTCATTTATTACACTCAATGTATTACCTTTTCTTACAACAGCCAATAATTTGTAGTCAGTGTCATAATATGATTTATTATCTGGAAATGTATTGCTTTAATATTTTATTTAATTTAAAGTGACATTTTATTACATTTTGACAAGATATTAGATTATCCAACAGATATCTCATTATCAGCAGTACATAGATTCTGATATGTTGGGGTAGAACAGAGTAATCGGATGGGAGTCTCAGCTTCAAAAAGTTAACATTCATAACAGATGTGAGACTGTCAACCATTGTTTCAAGACATTCAAAACTAAATAATAAAATGGGGCAACTCAACAAACACTTCATTCACCCTCCAATGTAATCGGCTCTATTGCTGTACAATATGTATGGTGACATTAGAACAAGCATAGGTATATTATTTGTTGTGTTGCTAATGTATAAAAGGGAATAAATTCATAATGTCGATTTGCACCAGTGACATATGTTTGATCCAGGGAAAAAAATAAACCCCCAATGTGTTCAATGACGGAATTTTCAGTGCGGTCACCTGGTAGACGTCAATACAAGTGGACAATTTTGAAACACATAGAGTTAGGAAACAAAAAATAGAAAATTAGTGGTCACACTGACATTGATTGAAAGACAATATATTCAAAATTATATGGAAGAGAAACTCCATGCTATCATGTACACTTTAAATGTCTCATTGACAATGAATTCTTAATTTGACATTTGTGCGTTGATCACACAAAGATAGACATCTATCTCCTTTTCTCCTCGCAGACACTCCCTCCCACCCATACACGCACACGCACGCACACGCACACACGCGCACGCACACACACGTATGCACACTCATGGGCGTACCCACAGCCACACAAAGCTAAATCTGTTCATTTGCATAACAGTGACCCAGATCGCAGTATGGTGTCTGAACGATATGGCTAAGCTTAAATGAAAAGACATTTTGTCACAAATGTCACTTTTACGGCAGTAAAAGTAAAGGAGGCTGTGGTTTGATGCACTGAAGGTTAAATTTTGTAGATATCAGTGATAGAAATAGTTCTCGCTCAAAAAGTTGCAGGCTTGGTTTTTGACACTTTCATCTTAAGCCTATTCTTGCTTATATTTAAACATCATATATATACTGTGTGTGGTAGACGGATGTCTACTGCTCACTGGCCTTGCCTTTAAACTTAACCACCATAACAGTGATGTTGTCAGGGCAACCACGATAGAAGGACTGGAGGACGATGCTCTTGGCGCCAAAATGAGGCTCGTCCAGCCGGTCCCTGATAAAGCGGACTGCCTCTTCATTGCTGAAGGTGTCCCACAGGCCATCTGACGCCAGGATCATGAACTCTGGCTGCAGCTTGTTCAGGTCAAACGACATGATGTCAGGATCAGGAATGACCACGTTGAGGTTCTTCAGGGGGTAATCGCCCAGAGAACGGGACATTGCCAAGATGCCCTGTACACGCCATGAGCCATTGAAACTGATGAAACCACCTGAAGAGGGAGACAAAGCCAGAGGGGAGATGGTTGGAAAATGATATAACAAGGAGTAGGATGTGTGGGAGGGACAAGAAGAAAAAGGGAATGTGAGGAAGACAGAGGATATGACAAAGTCCAGTGTGGAGGAACACAAAGGCGAAAAAAAGAGAAGAAAAACAAATGTTTTCTATGTAACTGCCATTATTTATGTTCCCCAAAACAGCTGGCAACATGTCTGTTTAGTTTTATCCACTTATGCTGATGTACTCTGTGTTCACATGCAATTGCCAAAAATAATACGGATAATAGCCGCTGACATGTTTTCAGTCATTCATGGAACATATTATTTACATTGGATATGTTTCAATTCATGTCACATCCTGCAAGTACAGCTGTGTGTGCTCTACGGCTTCAGCAGGGAATTGTACTGGAAATGACTGGATTACATGCAGACTTCCATACTAGGTCAAGACGATTTCCTCATTGCTTAGAGGCAAAGCTATAGCTTGGATTTTAAAAATACCAAGGTTCAGAGTTCAGGCCACTAAGGGCTGTAAGATATGTGTGTCAGCCTAAAAATCCCATTATGTGTGGCCTTCTATAATGAACTGCACTAAAGTTAGCTAAACCCTCCAAATTTCCAAACAGAAACAGATGATATGAACTCTATGCCCTCTACAGCATCACATTTAGTAGCTATTGTCTCTTTAGCTTACTGCTCTGACATACAGTAAAACATGCTATACAACTGATAGTAAAAACAATTTGAATGTCTCTCTTAAGCACTTTGAGGTGTTGACCTAAGCAGTTAGCTTCTGAGGACATTAATCAAGCTAATAAAGGCATTACTAATGCCTTCAAATGATCAGACTGAATAATATGAACATCTTTGTAAAAACTCAGTCAAATCAACAACATCTCAGACAATTAGATCATCAATAAATGACAAAAAACTAATGAGACCAATACTGGTTCTTCGATTCCACAGAATAAAATAGAAGGATGAAAATAGAAAATACTGACCAGGTGATGCAAAATAAGTGATTTATATCAACAACTGAGCTTATTATTATCAATGAAATATGAGGTAAATAGTCTAATATTACTCAACATATCAGGCCAATACTTTGAATAAAAACTGATGGTATAATTGTCTAAGATGTTTAAGACATGACCCCTTTCATCGTTGGAGATTAACGAAGGTCCATAACCAAAACTTTTATGACCAGCATTTAGAAGTTACAACAGTTTAAAGAATATCAGGTTTCCCTCATTAATATGCAAATGTATACAGCAAGGTGCTCCAACATCTAATCAGCTCATCAGCTCTACCTGGTGATTCCTGTGTTTTGAGTAGAAAGTCTCTATCATTTATTGTTCTTAAGGAACTGTGTTTCTTACTATGTATCTGTACAAGACAGACACAGATTGACATCAATGTAACATGATAAGTCTACTGTATGAGGAGTTTGAATTAGTATACTGTACTAGTGATTTCAATACAGAAGAATTTATTAATAAAACATTTGAAGGACCTCTCACCCAAAGTACAGCAGGGAATCTCAATGTGTGCAATCTTATAATTGCAAGCATTAATAAATTACCAGCACCATAATGCAAACAAAATCTGTTGGGGTTCTCTCAGTACCCAAATGGACCATTAGATGGAGATAGTGGGCTGTCCTGATGACTGACCACGCAAACTAACTAATGTGGCAACCTGTCATCAAACTGAGAGTAGATAAAGCAGGAGGGAGAATTATGGCCACAAATACACCTTAAATACTGTGCACTGTCTGGCTGCATTTGATAACATAATACTTAAGAAGCAGACTGTGTTATCAGTCACTAGGTTTTGATGTCCGTACAGAGACACAAGACGTGAAAAAAAGGATAATGTACTAAGCTTTGATCATAAGAAGGATTTTTTTTTTCCTGACAACAATCTGAGTTTTGATGTTCCCTCAAGCTGTGTTGAGCTGCTCAGAATCAGTGGAGAAAAGTCTATTGGTCTGGACTGCAGCTGTTTTCTCACCAGCTTTCTTGATCCTCTTGCGTTCTTTGAGCTGGTAGGGTTTGTGATCGTGCGATAGAGGGATGGCGTTGCCGTCTTTATCGCAAAGAACTCCACGTGAGTCTCCAACGTTGGCCACCGTCAACTCCTTATCAGACAGCAGTGCCACCAGACATGTAGTACCTGAAACAGAGGAAGCAGAGGGGGCCAGATATAGATAGAAAAAAAAGAGAGATGGAGCAGGGGAGGGTGGGGGAGAAAGAGGTAGAAAAGAGTCAAAAGAGAAGAAGAGAATCATAATTGGATTTGGTACTATGGGAAAAAACAACCTCTAGGATGGAATGTGTAATTTTATATTCATCACATTGTTGCAAAAATCATTATAATACAATATTCATAAATACAAAAATGAATAATCGAAGGAGAAACACACACATCATTCCTGCAGTAAAGTGAAACGCATGAAACTGTGCTGTGTGCAAACAATGCAAAAGCCCTCTGAAGTAACTTCTCTTCCTTGTATGACCCTCCAAAACGCTTTCATTTCTTCTCCTTCCTCTTTTTGTTTAGCTTCCCAGCGAGGCAGAACAGTCTGGACGCAGAATCTGAGGCCTATTGTGTGAGATCCAAAGTCCTGTAGAGAAAGAACAGATCTGCCTGTTTGGCCATCTGCTCACACAGACCAAAGACAGAACTGAAGAGAGGGAGAGGGAGAGGGAGGGAAAGAGAGAGTGAGAGAATGAGATGGGAACACAGGAGAGAAGAGAGGAGAAAGTAGGGGGTCCTACTGGCCTGGACCACCCGTACAGAGAAAGAGAGAAAAGTGGGTGGGGGTACACGGGGAGAGAAAATGGGACGTACAGTGGAGTCAAACCCAGAAGAAAAGCTAAAACAAATGCCACCGTAAGAATGATGTGGATGACCTGCTAACTTTTGAAACTTCCCTTTAAATTTCCACATCTTGGTGTGATGTTGACTAACTGACAGTTTGTGCCACACAAAAAAAAGCAGAGAGATATGAGGAAAGAGAAGGATAAAAGATTAATTCTCAGCAGGACAATGATTTTATTATTCCCATTTACTGCTTTGGCTGAGAAAAAAAGTGATAAACAGAAAAAAATGTGCGAAAAAAAAAGAGGCAGAAAGATAAGAAAGAGCTCCAGCTGCAAGCACAGTGAGGAAGAATGAAGTGAATATGGATGCCACTTAATTGTAAATGACTTACTAAATCTTTTACACAGTTTGAGAAAAATATATTTCCATTAGTTTCATCATTGTATGCATCCCTAATCCTGCAGCTCATGCCTATAGCTTCCGCTGCAATGTGCCATGCTGTCCAGCTAATTATCCTTATCTAGCTCCCATGGCGATAGAGATAATGGACTGAGGTGCCTTGCTAGCACACCCTTCCCCAATTAGCCTAGCAATGCCAAGTACACATTCAGCATTCCCTATTAAAATGGCACCATGGCCTGCATGCACCCTTTGCTCATGCTAATTATTGCCTTAGCTTGGCCAGACACACTTTCAACACTCCAATAAGATTAACATCTCAGTTCTGGATAGTCCCTCACCCTAATTTGTATCATTGCACTTTTCAGATTCAGTCTCTCGGAACAAGCAAAGATTCTCTGTTTGTGCTCTCAGTGAATGTGGAGAGTAAAAGTGTGCCTGGACTACATCCAATGGATTTATGTTTTTAACCAGGCTGCCTGGCATTTAGGTGAAAAATGTGAGGGCAGGGCTGCCACCACACTGCTCACCCCAGCTCACGGTGTGCCTTTCTAAAAAAAAAAAAGAAAAGAAAAAAAAGACTACCTGCCCATTAGTCCACCCACAAAGTTCAATTTTTCCCCTTAGCGCGGCCATCCTGTTTTACTTGCTCTCCTTGGACTTGCACTGTTAACATTTATTACAGTGCTAATTTAAGCCATACTACATACATCATTTTTAACTACTTTACAAAGACAATGAACACTCTGCATTTGCATAGTGTGCATAGTGTTGAGGCTACAGGTGACCATAATTTCTACCAAGTGCAATTCTTACTCCATTGATTTGTTTCTATCATAAATAACTAGTTTACTCACTCAGGGCTGGCCTTTTGGAGTAAGAGGAGAGGAAGGGTGTAGGTAGTTCATATGTACACAGGACATCCAAAATAATATTTTCTGATTCTGCGCAGTGTTTTCTCCCTCCCCCCTTTCATAATTTTTATGACGTCATGGATGTCATGGGTGAAGCATCATTTTTCACACCTATGGACAGTTGTGGGACACAGCAGCCTGATTATACATGCTGGTTTTGGCAACACTGACAAAGTCAACCTTGTGGTTTAACATTATTGATCTTACAGAACCCAGTGGGTGCAGAAAAGTAAAAAGCTGCATTCCTCGAGTCCTTACACACTTTTTAAAACAACTTTAAACACACAAATCCTGAATAAATTCATTAAACTTTTCATGCTGAGGTCAAACAGCACACTCTTAAATCTAACATCAAAGAAAAGGCAAAGGCTTGCATTGGACAGATAATTCATCAAAAAAACTCACCATCTCTTTATGTTTTTCCTTTATTCCTTTTTTCATTTTATCTGATGGTCTTGCAGTAATTAGTTAGTCGCTATGAGCAGCAACTGCTTTACTTTTCTGCCCCTAATTCACTCAGACATTTGCTACTTGGAAGTCAGCTTCCAAAAACCACTGTGCTGATGATCTGCGCCGTTATATAAAACAATCATATCTCAGATGTCAGAGCCTGCCAAACACATTTGGTCTTTGTCAAATCTTTCATCAACATTATGTTCATATCCTGAGGCTGCACATTTCCCTGTATTCCCTCTATTTTGATTATACTGCACATCAATAAACATTTAAAATAGAATAAAAAAAATATGCGTATGTTGTATTTCATTGGTCTTTAAGTTGATTTCAGTCAGCATTTTGTATTTCTCTATTCTGCTGATACACACTTTTTGAGTCTTGCCCTTTTGTGCCAATGACTCATGCTGTATGATCTCAGTCCTTATACAATGAAGTCTGATCCTAATGTAATATAATATTGATGGCTAGAAGCTTCATTCATTTTCAACACTATATTGTACGCCTTCATACGCTGTAATTAATTTGGCGGCTGGGTCCACCAGAAGACTATAATACCTCTGAAACCTTTTCTTTAACATAAAGTGTTGCGGGTTAGAGAAACGCAGAGCGACACACACTAACCGAGTTTAAATTAATGACTTCCACACTGAAAACACAAACATGTCCAGTTTGGGTTAAAAAAATATTTCCTAATATAATGAAATAATTTACAATTAAAGTTGGAAATAATAATATATTAGACAACAGTGGAAAAAAAGCTGATATCAGTTAGTTTCCACAACTGAGATGGTAATATGAGTATTACTACTTGGTGCCACAGTAGTTCCAATGGGCTCTTTCTGCTCCACAAAGCAAACTAAAGGAGGACTCGCTGCAGAATTTGATCACACTGATGCAACTATACTTGGTGTGAGCAAACATTTAGTTGAAGGAGAGTGAAGTGTATAGTACTTTATTAAGGTAAGCTGACCCTTCACAGAAAAGAACAATGGACCCCATGCATGCATCTTATTTTACAGATGCATGCATGGGGTCAAAGCGATAAGAGGAAAATAAGAAAATGCTACGTGGGATTCATAAAATGTACGCTGACAACCAAGTCTGTTCCTACCCACCAGAGTATGTGCATGAATTGCATTTGATCTTAGATTAGATGCACATGCCAGGCAATTTTCAAATGGCATAAGGAAACGCTCCAATACACCTATATAAAGGCAGACTTAAACCACAAATCAACAAGCTACTGCAATTTGACAGGTAATGTTAAACTCAGACAAAAGAAGAAAAGAAAGAAAAGAAAAGGCCATCTAAGGGCAGCAAAAAGAAAAGAAAAAAACTTTTCTTCTGCAGAGATAGAAACTTATACTTAATGAAGTTTTCTTAAGAATCTTATTTTCAAGTTGTGAGCAGTGGGATCACCGGTCCAGAGAAGCACAAAGCACGGCAAGAGATCACCAGCGCAATTAAAGCTGTATGTGCAGAAGAAAGAACTCTAAGCAAAATGAAAATAAATGGTTTGATCTGAAAATGGATGCGAAAAACACGACCGTCTGCTGCCAGGCGTACTATTACAGCCACAGGAGGGGGCCAGGAAACTGTCAAAACAACAGACATGGATGAGTGCATTGGAGCCATTATTGGAGAGGTTTCTCTGTCGGGGTTGCAGTCTGATATTCCACTGGACAGTGACCCAACACAGCCAGGAAACATCCCGTCAGCACCAGACTGCATATCCCTGGATCAACTACCAAGATCTGATGACAATGGTAAACATCAATCCAAATGTTTAATCTTCAAAAGGGAATTTAAATCATGTTGACTGCTTCATTTCATTCCATATTATATGTATTTAAGAAAGACTTTAATTGTACTTAATTATATCATTACATGACTATTTTAAATCCTTGGCATATGAATAAATGAAACAAAAACATATGTATTAATCATTTTTTATAGATAAAAGATTTAGATGTGCACATGTACTGTGCAGACATTGACAGTAAAGTGTAATTTCAGTTTAAGTTACCATGGCGATGGCACACAGATCCTGTCTTCTCAAAAGGGCGTTAATTGCATAAACTGACCACATACTGAGAACTTAAAATGTTACTTTCCCACCTGAACATTTTTTAACCAAATTAAGTGAAATTGCAGCAGCTTAATCCCTGCTACTAACTGTCCCTTGGTGAGAAATGCATTCTGGGATACTTACACTTCATGAATACGATACACAGTAGATTTGATTTCTGACTTGTACAACATTAATTTGGATTTCTAGGAGGTCATATTTCAGGTTTACAAAATCGTTTTCCCTTTCCACTTTTCTGCACACTTTTCCATGAACTAATCTCAACCTTTCCTGACCTCACTTTGTAAAACAGAAACCTCGACACAGGATGATATAATTACAGCTACTACCAGCCTTTGTAGCTGAATTGCTGCTTGCACCTACAACTACTGATTAGTGCACTATAATTCACTACTGAAACTTACCTGAGCTTACGCAGGTGCAAATGTGTTTGCTGTGAGACATGTCACGCAGCTACATAAAAGGTCAGAGCTAGCAGAATACCATACCGCATTAAGGAGACCGCTTCTGTAATAGACTCTAAGCTCCTGGGCATTCCATCAAAGTCCCATCTCCCTTATCTTCCTTTCAAGCGCTTTTGTTCGCTGATAAACAACAGAGGGATGAACGAACAGGGGGGGATAAATCTGATACGCTGGTGTCCCGGGGACTGTGAGCTGAACTGAACTGAGAGCGTATATCTCTATTTTCCCCTCTCTCTTCCTTCCCTACTAGCTTCATTTAGGCACCTGATTACAAGAGAAAGCACCCTAAATGATGTGATTGTTGAATCAGATACACGGACAAGAATGCACAACAATTACCTGATCAGCAGCCCCCCCCCCCCCCCCCCCCCCGAGATGCTGACAAGAAAACTAGCACTAATACTGCAGCAAATTCAATCCCCAGCTGTCTGTTGCCTCGGACTAGACAATTGTAATGGAGCTTGATTGTAAAGTAATCTATAAACTCTGTGCCAGTCCTTCTTTCTGTGCTGTCCAAATAGAGATGATAGAAATATATAGAGGGATAAAAGAAAAATACAGACAGACAGACAGACAGACAGGGAGCTGGAAGAATATTTGGATGCAACAGGTTACACAAAGCTCAAAAACAGAGACGGAGGGATCAGAGGAGAAGATTTACTTGTTGGCTGTTTTTGAGAGAAACATAGATCAGCAACCTGATGCTTATCTGCAGCGGGGGAAGCGTTGAAGGGGAGGACAATGAAGATAAAAAAAAAAAAGGATGAAGAGGTCGAGAGAAGTTCAGTGTAACAAAAGGTAAGGCAGCTGCAGTACATATATATATGCCGTACATGTCAACCTTTTCTGAGCTGTCAGCCTCCAGACAGGGCGCTGCGAGTCTGGAGATTTTAATTCTCCTTTTTTTTAAACAGTCAGTGTCTCATGACCTATTCTCTACTTGCTTAGTTCAACTGTTGCAGATCTTCTCAATGGCCCATTCATACTAATGGCTTCCTAACCAACTTGCATGTGAGTCACATTTGAGTCTCGTCTATGTGCAGGTTTTCATTTAAGTCACACACCGCCCAGACCGATAATCAAATTGTAAAAATCCACATTCTCTGTCCCCTTGTTTCTGTCCTTAGGAGGAAAGATAGCAAAAGCCCTTCTCAATTTATTTTGTCTTAAACGCGCTTACCACTCAGACGAGACAGTTAAGATTTCAGTCGGATAACATCTAAAAAAAAAAAGTCTCTAGGCCAGACTTAAAGGTGGGGTCAAAAGTCTTCTGTCATAGCCTTCTGGCTTTCCTGATCTCCTTCCAAGAACTCTCTTTTGAGTTTGAGTTTTGGACGCAACGAATCGTATAATTGGGGATAAAAGGCCCACACTCTGGGTCCTTCCTTGCAGGCGTTCATGGTTTTTGCACTCAGTTGTTCACACTAAAAGTGATGTGGGTAGAGCAGAAAAAAGGTAGCTTGCGAGAGTAGTTCAAAATATTCTCACTGGCTAACCTCTGAATGCCTGGCCAATCACCATGATCCTACAAATAGTTTGTTTGAAGTATAGAGACATTCAGAAACAAACACCGGCTTGTGTTTAAAAAGTTTAAGAAATAGATTCATGAATTTGAAGACTTGGATGTCAATACACTACAATGCAGTTCATAATATGATGAGATTTTATGAGTCTCTGAAGGCTTTTTATCGGTTGTGTCAATTACAATGTAAACAGTAGAAAAAGCTGTTTACACTGCAGGGTAATTCACTGTGGCTTGAATGTGTGTGCGTTGCATTGCTTTGTGGCAAAAAGTTCAACACGGCACAACTTGTTTTTTAAAGAATAGCCTGTGTTGGCACTCCCACTGTGTCAACACAGAGATATTTCTAATAAATAAAAATCAGCTTTCACCGCAGAGCAGTAGTCTGTCTTAACATGGCTTTAGTCTAATCAGGGGCACCAGGAGAGAAAAACTGAGGAACCTTCCATTGTTGAATTTGCAGCCCGTCACAAGAGCGAGTCAATGTAATCATCTTGTAATCAATATTTCAACTCACTCCCCTGAATTCAAAATAAGCCAATAATGTTCCTGCTGGAGAAAGAAAAGAAAATTTTAATCTGCACGGTTAACATATGGTCTCGGCTTCCTCTCATTTTCCTTCCCCACATCTATGATTCTGCTGTGGGACTTTTTGTTCCATTTCTCTTCTCCCCCATGGTCTGTGTCTTTGCCCTCTCTCTTCATGCTTTGATGTTTTTGTCTGAATTGGTCTTTTTCATCACCCTTTGTATGCATGTCCTCACTCTCGCTCTCCGTTTGTCCTTTTCTTGTCTTTCCTTACCTTTTCTCTCAGCTCTTTCCCTTTGATTGCTCTCCATGTGCCTGCTGTACAGCTATCTTGTCCCTTTTTGCTGTATTGCTCTTACATGCAAAATGTCCTCCTTCCACACATACATCCCCTTCCTCTGACCCCTCTCCTACCTCTCTGCATCCATCACTCCCTCTCTCTTGCATCACTCCTCCCCTTCACGGCCTCCCTCCAGAGATAATTACTACAATCCTTGTGAAGATCAGCTTGTATTTAAACAGCTGAATAAGCAAGGGCCGGGGCTGCTGACAGTCACTATTCAACTACAGTCAAGTGAAACAGACGAGTGGAAAATAATAGTTTGCGTGCAGCGGTATAGGGGACATTTAAAAACACTGCTGATGGAATAAGTGGTGCTTTCTTTTTGTGTGTGTCCAGTAATGACTAACACTTGTGGGCAACATCCATCAGTATGTGGCCTTTTCTGTCTTGTTTTGTGGTCACGCATTCGCTCTGATACATTGTAGTCACACACTGAGATGACTCAATGAGCCAGTGAGGAATATACATCGCCTGACCCACTGAAAGAAGAATCCTTTCAAACTGGAACAAAGGCAAACACATGGAAACATTTGCATGTGAACATTTAAGTTATGTGTACATGTTTTTAGAGTTTTGTGTGGTGTATAGTGCATTCACACACACCCACACCCACACACACACACCTGCTTCATTATAAGTGGCGGAGAGCTTGTCCAGCATTTCTCTGTCCAAAGTCAGGATCTGCTGTTCCAGGATGGATGGATAGGACGGGCCGCCCCTCTCCTTTTTCTCATCCTTCTCCTTGTCCTTTTCTCTGTCTCGCTCTCTCTCCCGTTCATAGGTCAGTAGCTGCTGGCGGAGAGCCTCGGGCAGGTGGGCCTTTGCAAAGTCAGCAGCCGCCTGATAAGAGCAGAGGGAGAACGGGTGAAAAAATGAAGATGGTTGCAGATTAAAAGTTGGTCAAAAACACGATCAGAGGCGTGAATGTATTCTGAAGCATGTTTTCTAAATCATTTTTAAACCAAAAATAACAACTACTGGTTTCATCTTCTTAGTTATGAGGATTTGGTTGAGAGAAAGCAACATATTTGATAATCTTATTTTAGGATTTAAGGGAATTTAACAGTCTTTTTTTTTGTGTGACCTTTTATAGACTAACTGATTAACTGAGAAAATAATCTGCAGATTATTTGATAATATAAATATGCTGATTAGTTGCAGCTCTAGGCAAGAGGCTGCTGAACTCATAAAGTTAACTTTAAAATTAGAGCAATTGAGGAGGTATGCCTTAAAAACATATTAATGGTGCAGAACATTCAAAAGTAGTGCCCAAAGTGTGATGTTTTCTATACACACACACACACACACACACACACACACACACACACACACACACACAATTTGTCAAGTGGTATAGTTGGCTACAGTGGCGGTAACCTGCTTGTCCTTTCTGCCTTGAAACAGATAAATCACAGATAACAGAGATAAAGAAAGGAAAAGTGCATCGCCAATCAAACACACACTATCACACCCCGCTGTGGGATAGAGCTGAGCCAGAGAAACTGTATCCTCACCTCTATCCATTTCACTTTGAGGATAACACCAACTAAACTTTTTTTTTTTTCTCCAAATATTCCTACTGCTGTTTCAGGGCAAATAATGCCTCCCTTCCTCCATCCCACGCCCCTGACTCGGTGCCAAACAGGGAGAGCTAGCCGGTCCAAGGTCACAAAGTCAAAAAGTTCTGAGTACAAATGTTAGATAATATATTGCTGACAAGCCATTCATCTGCAGCATCCCAGACTCATCTCAGATTTCTTCCATGTTTTCACTTGTAAGAAGCAGTGAAAGGAGAAAACTGAATGAGCCAGAGAAGGTTGTGGGAGAAAAAAAAAATACGTTGCCATTTCCTGGCATTAAATATAATGATTTGAGGTCATATGACAGATAGATATAGATGAACCCAATGTCTCAAGTGTTCATACACTCTCTCTCTCTCTCTCTCTCTCTCTCTCTCTCTCTAACCCGGCCTCCTCTCCTCCTTCTCTGAACACATGAAGACAACTCATCTACTCCTCTCCTGTTATATCTCTAGTCAGTGCTGTTGCAGCTTACCTCCGCAGGCTCTGTCACTCTTTCCATATCTTCTCCACTGACACCCAAACAATGTTTTTTTTTCTCTTTTTTTGTGGGTGAGTTTTTCTTTCTATCTCATCTCTCCATTTCCCAAAGTCCCTTCCCTCTGCTTCCATGGTAATGTTCACTCCAAATATCACCACGGATCGTTTCTACACTCTTTTTTTCCCCCTTTCTTGTCTGAAAGCAATCACTGTGGACATACTTTCATCCTGCTGTTACCATGCAGAGAGCAGGAGTCATAAACTCAGTTCAAAGGCAATAAATACAAGTCTTTTGTCTTCCTGGGTTATACTGTGCCAATCACTGTGCAGTTCTATTGCTGTCTGTCAGTCCTTAACAAAGCACCGAGGTCACAAACCCGTTTCTTTGAGAAAATGTGACTGCACGTGTGTCTAACTGTACACAGTTATACTCCAAGATAAGCCTGACAGAGTGGGAAGTGGGTTAAGTCCTAATTATCTGACCATCTAACCTGCTTAAAGAACCAGATCAACACATCAGACACCTGGCTGCAGCATCTGCACCGATTTACAGGATGAAAGGAGGGAGAGAGTGGGATAGCAGGGATGGATGAGGATGAAGACTGGGGGATAGAGGGATGAAGGCAAGATGGCAAGGATCAAGGACTGTAATACAGGAGAGAACAAAATGGAGGATGAGATTAGCAGTTGGCATAAGAACAGAAGAGAGGAATGCGAGAAAAATGTGAAGGATGAGATGGTCCTTAATGGGAGAGTTATCTCTTGCTGAAAGAGATGTAGAGGAGTCAAAGCAGCAGGGGTCAGGAGCTGAAACTCTACACTGCCTGATGCGCAGCAGTCGACAACGTAAAAATGTGCTGAAACAGAGAGTGGGGTGAAGAGGTTTTTATGGTCATGGGGGAACAAATAGAGAGGCGAGAGAGTGAACAAAGAGTATGAATAGTATGTTCAAGAAAGAAAAGGCAGGATTACGTTTAAGTGTACTGTAGATCTTTTTTCACTGAAAATAGGTGACTGCTGCAGCCTAGAAAAACACTAGTACAGCTGAAAAACAAAAACAATGAGCTGAAAGAAGCTAAAATGCTCACAAGAACTGAAATGTCAGGATAGGATTCTGTGAGGGTTGCCCGATCGAGCGACCCCTTTCACATAAGACACAGTTATTTGATTCATTTTTATTATACAAATATTGATTAGTGCAGCAAATAGGTCATTGAAGGGCTGTATGAGGTCGTAGCTTACAGTTATTTTCATTATTGATTAATCTGTTGATTCATTTTTAGAATAATCGTTACCTTATTATCTAAGAAAACAGTGAATAATATCTAGAGTCCAAAATTCAGTCCAAAATTCAGATATGTAATTTTTTCTTTAAAAAAAAAGAAAAAGAAAAAAGTTTTAGTTTCTAAAAATTTAAAATTTGCAGCTTTTCCTCATCATACATGATAGTTGATTGAATATCTTTGATTTTTTTGTGTTGATTGGACAAAATAAGACATTTAATGACATAATCCATGGCTCTAGTAAATTGAGATGGGCATTTTTCAATTTTTTGATGTTTTATAGAACAAAATCGATTAAACACAAAAACATTATCAGAATATTAACTCATAATGAAAATAATTCAGTTGTAAACCTAGATACAGCAAATCTAAAATGATAATAAAAAGCTAGCCAATCTTTGGTATTTTGGCGTGATTGAATAATTTTCTCTGGAACAACATGATTTATCAAATAATGAAGTCAGCATTGATAGCTAAAACCCTTTTTTTCAATGCAAACAGTTATTCTTATGACTCCCAGTCCTACCACAGGAGAGCTGGCTCAGAGTGCAATCAGTCACTGCTATGCAACACGTCACATTGGGCTCTCCTTCACAGCAGACTTGCGCTACACATGCAATCACAAACACTTGTATGCACATACAGTAAGTACACAAACCCACACACACACACACCACCTTATCTCAACAGGGCCGCCTACACGCTCTCACCATCATCTACCCCGTCACCCAAACGCTCCCTCCTGACTCCTGACTGCGAGCCACTCCGTTGAACAACCCAACAGAAATAGTAAGGCCTTTTAAACACTTCCATCAATCACAGTGTGAGTCTGGCAGAGAAAAAGAGAAAAAGTCATGTGAGTTTTCCTTTAGTATCACCCTGAGGGAGTCTCATAACCGAAGCAGAGAAATCTCTTTCTGCGGTTTCTCCGACACATCAAGCAGACAGATGGAGAGAAGAAGAATAAAAAGGACTGGAGTAGGAGACACCGAAGAAGAGAGTAAGAACTATTCATTAGCATCACTCAAGCACATCATTAAAAGAGAATGAAGAAAGAGAGATAAGCCCCTCAAAGCAGTGACATACAGAGAAAGCAGTGGATAAACTCTACTAGGGAAGTGGGAGTCTGAAGAAAGAGCATCTCAAAATATTTCCCTTTGTTGTTTTGTTTTTCCAAATCTGGTTTTAAATTACAATAACATTTTTCATCTGTGAGGGGAATACATTCACCCATTTAAAATCCAACTAGAGGAAGCACTGAATGTAAAATGTTATGTGCTCAATGCTACATGCAGTAAGGAGGACAGATTGTCAAATTGAATGGGAAAAATAAATAATAATAGATTATATTGATAACTAAAAAGAGGAAAACGCCTATTTAACTATCATATCAGCAGAGATTGTGGAGGTGTAACATGTTTCTCCTCAGTATGACATTGCAGAGATTATTCTATCCACAGGGCCAACGAGAACTCGAGCATGGGGCGCTAATTTCACTATCTCACACCTGAGCTTTGTATGTGTCAAGGCTATGCCAAGTACAGGTTGTGAGTAGGGCTCTGTGTGTGTGTGTGTGTTGGAAAATCACAATGTTGTCACTGTATCATAAATAGAAGCCCTCTCTTTTGTACTTAGTGGAATGTGAAAGCAGGCAAACAACCATGGGGTTAAGTGCAGATCAGCATATAAGCAAATACACACAAGCATTTGTAAGGTTTAGACTGCAAATCTATTCTTGAAAGTCCTTACAGTGCTCAGAAAATGTTAATGTTATACTTGAACTGAGCAACCTCCATGTGATGAGATGTATTATGATTGTAGTGAATATGATTTGTAAGGATTTTATTCATTGTGCTAAAATTATAACTTCGGATATGGTTGTTCTAAATCTGATAAACTATTATAACTCAAGGTTCATATTAACCAATTTATAGAATAGCTGCCAAACAAGTTCAACTGCAGAAAACCAATTTGTATTTATAAAAATTTAATAAAAAAAAATAAAAAAAAGATAGTAAAACTGGGTTATGTGCTAATGTGACTGCTGTCATGTGGTTTAAAGGTCCATACAAAATTGGACCTTGTTGGAACAAAGTTATTTTAGTTTATTATCAAGTCTTGAAATGCTATTTTTCTTACATTAGAAAAAAGGTCAACCTGACATGACCATCCTGATCTCTTTTATCAGTTTTTAGTTTTGTTGAGACTGTAAGTGCAAATAGTAGCTGCTGTGTTTAGTTGTTTTTAAAATGTCAATGTTGATTAACGTCCATTGTCACCAAGGAAAAACAATCCATAAATAATTGGAAAAATACATTTTCATAATCATAGTGGAGTCTAGTTTTAAAATTGTGATTTATCTTTCAGAACATTTTTCAAAGAAATTAAAAGAAGCTATACTGGCAACCAATTTCTGGACCTGCTTCACTTGTTTTTTAGAAAAATGAAAGCACTAACTTGCTTCCTGTGCAGTGTGATCCTGACGCCAGATTGGAACTATTTGTGTGGCCTTGAAAACACCCCCTTTTGTCCAAACACACAGATTTTACCCAGGCATCTCAAAACTATTTCTCCCTGCCAGCTATTAAATCTTCCCCAAAACCACAACAAACATTCTGGGAGCAGATGGGCTCAGGGATGGAGGGGCTATGGCGGGGCAGTCGTGGTACTGTGAACTTGAAATCTCCTGTAGTTGCCATCAGAAAACACACGTACTGTATACATAAAAAACACACATCAGTGCATTGGCTAAAGAAACATTCAAAAATAAACCACTCTGAGCAACATTCATATTCAAATACCAGTCATCCCTCAGAGGGTAAACATAATGGCCAACACTGTGCAGTTTCGCTGACAGCGTCAAGAGGACAGAAATGACTTCTGTAAAGTGAATGAGGATTTCAGAAGCAGAGCCAGAGCTATAAAAGTGAATCAGGTCTGGATAGTTGAATAGGAGTCCATTAAAAGTGGAAGGAAATGCTTCAATGCCTTCAGCCTTGAGAGAGACACAGAGTGAGAGAGACACAGAGAGAGAGAGAGAGAAAGAGAGAGAGAGACACACAGAGAGAGAGAGAGAGATAGAGAGAGAGAGATTGACATGAAATATTGCCTTTTGGCTAAACAGAGTAAGCCCGAGCTCTATTCTCTCTTCCTGTAAAAGCATGAGAGGTGTAAGAATGGTGTGATAAGAACATCTGGTATCTATGGTTACAGCTGCCAGGGCCTCTGATTGGCTGAACATCTGTCCCACCTTGGCAGACGTCTCATTTCAAGTCCCCCTCAAACTTGCAGGAATACAAAGATCTGCCCCCGAGGATAACGTACCACAGGCTGTTGGCTCATTCAGTTGCCAATAAAGCAGATTTTACAGCAAAGGTGACCGTCTGCGACTCCAAATCTACCGCTCCAAACACACAAACAGAGACACACAGTACGCCAACAGGTACACCACTTGCACTTAGACACACAAACAGATCTTGCCCCTCTTTACTCATAAACAAAGGGACCCATTACAGAGATGATTCACATTCAGGCAGTGAACGGACTCAGAGCAATCAGTCTGCCTCCCTGCTCGCAATACACAAACTTCGAGTAAGATCTCATCGCGTGTCCTTCCTGAGACAGCCAGGTCTATTAGAGGAGGTGAAAACTCATATAAAACCTAAACAGTCTATTAGGAGGAGGCTGTCTGCTTGATCCATAGCTTCCTATAGTTTAACCTCATAGTAAGAGTTCTCTGTCAGTGTCTAAGGCCTGGACACCCGACTCAATAATAGTCTGATGTTGAGTTTATAGAAAGGAGGTTCAGCATCAGTTTCAATGTTGCTGTGATGCCAGAACATAACTCATAAAGCTGCAGGAATGTGCAGGGATTTGAACTGCTAATATTACAGCCTGACCGATATTGAACATTTGCAGATGATACTGATATCTTCATGAGGTAGCAATAGAACAGCTGACATGCTTTTTTAAACAAAAATTGAAATGTATTTGGTTGTTTTTTTGGAGAGCTGTGATCAAGACATGTACTGAGTGACACATTTCGTATGCAAGTGTGTACCAGCATCTCCAGAAATGCTCTGTGCCTTAGAGCCTTTAGGCATATTAATCTCAACTCATGGTACATTTACTAACTTTTCCCGAGCTTTCAAACACGCAGCAACTAGTTTAAAGATGTGACAGAACCACAGCTTATCTTTTAAGTAATACATTTCAGGAGCAAATGAGCGCCTTAACACTTAACTGACCCACACACTCTGTCCGCCTCCGTCAGCGGTCTGTGATACGTTCTGTCGTCTTATGTGGATTTGTGTCTTGCAAACAGGAGCTGTAATGGCGGCGCTGCCTCTAAATGACCTCAAATATAGCTTTGGCATTTCTTTGCTTCAATTTCTTTCTCAGCTGATATTTACACAGATAAAAATTTATGTGCAATGAGCTGAAATAAGTATAAAATACTGGGGTTAGAATCTAGCTTTTAGGTGCGAGTAACACTGTTCTACTTCTCAATTCACCTGACAGTAGTAGAAAACTGCTGTCATTTCCACAGCAAAAGGAAAAAGAAGGATAATGGGACATGTTAAGTGGAAAGGTAATGCTCACACACATCTCCAGCACGAATGTAAATAACATTCAGACTTCCATCTTGCTACCCTCTTTTCAACACAAAAACAGAGCCGCCACAGTGTAAATACGGCATCCATGAAATGTAATGCTAGTCGTTAAGTACTACAGCCCTGTAATTTCTTGGGTAATAATATTGAGTGCTAAGCAGCAGTATTGTAGAGGGATAGCCTATTCATTGTGCAAATGTGTGTGCATGTCGATATTCGTGTGTGTGTGTGTGTGTGTGTGTGTGTGTGTGTGTGTGTGTGTGTGTGTGTGTGTGTGTGTGTCACAGAGAAGATAGACAGAAGTAGTTATTACATTCGGCCTGGGTGCTCCACACGTCACATGCCTGTCTCACAGAGCGGAGGGGCGGCAATTAGAATAACTCCAACTGGCATAAATCAGCACGGGCCATAAACACTGGAATGAGGGGAAAAGAGAGTGATGGGAGTAAAAATAATGAAATGAGGAGGTGAGAGGAAGACAGAGGAGGTGATAAAGGCATTTTAGATGGGCACTCAGGTGAGAAAAATGAGGGGAATGAGAGGGGAAAAAAAGATGGAGTGAGAAAGAACGAGAATCACTTCTGACTCAGATCTGCTTCCAAATTTCATGCAGGCACTGGGGCCGATTAAAACACATTGACACACAAATACATTTACAATTATCTTCTAAAATGAATAATGTCGACGCATTTTATGAGTTATGACAACACCAGTCTTTTTTACCCCTCAAACTGTGGGCAGCTCATTTCTGGCGCTCTGTCTCTTACATCTCAGCATGGACAATACTTTCTTTTCTTCCACTTCCAGCAAGTCTATTATTGCCAACAGCCAGCAACAACAGCCCGTAATCCCTCGCATGTACTCCTGCTGCAGGAAAATAAATGATAATTCTGAACAAATATTACACATTCCTACTACATTACCAAGCAAAGATGACTTCCCACGGGTCTTTTCTTCTCTTCTTAGAAAACTACAGACTCTGATCATATTAGCTGGAGGAGTGGACCGCAGAAACAAATGAAGCCATGTCACCAAATTGCAAGGTCATCAGTTCCCCTGTACTGTCAAGGCAGCCAAAGAGCATTATTTATTGTTTAGTGCTATAGCCATTACTTCATATACCAAGATAGATAGTCATAGTCTTATTAAAGCAACATCATCAGGAAGTAGTTTGATTATATTATGTGACGTTCGTTTATTGGTCGATGTAGATTAAACGAGTAGTCAATGAATCAATTAGTCAGCAGAAAATTAATCAGTTTCAGTCACTTTTCATTACATTTTATGGTTCAAACTCCTTAGCTGTGAGGTTTTGTTGCTTTTGTTTTGCTTACACTATAGTAAACTGAATATTTTTGGGATTTAACTTTTTATTAGTTGGACAAAACAAGCAATTTGAAGATGGCACTTTGTGCTCTGCGAAATTGTGATAGCCATACTTTTGATTTTTTTTTAAATTGAATAATCCACAAATCATTGGCAATGTCTTAGATGACAAACCATTCCTGAGATGTGAAGTGAAAATATCAATTAATTTGATAATTATTGATTATTGTGCATAACGGTTACATTTCAAAAACATAGTCACAATCAAGGTACTAGTGATGAAATACTTTGTAGCAATAATAGTTGCTTAATAGACAACAATTTTGACATTCAACTACATCAGTGAGGTCATGTTTCAAGCAGAAATGCCAAACTCTGATCGTTCCAGCTTCTCAAATCTGAGGGTGAGCTGCTTTCCATATATTTAGGTTTTGGACTGTTGTTAGGATAAAACAAGTCTCTTGAAATTTGTGCTGGGCTTTTTTCACCATTTTATGAATTACAATTGACTAAAAAATGTATAAAATGATCAAAAAGTCATCAATGGATTATTAGGTAATGAAAGCAATCATTAGCTGCAGCGCTTATATAACATATCGAACCAAAGAGCAATGGTGGCAATCAGTATTAATTATTTATATGGACTCACATTGACAGGAAAGCAAACTCTGCACTTGGGTAAAAAAAGCCTCAGTTTAGTTTGATGCTTATCATACAGAATTTTGACAGGGAGCAGACTCAATTATTGCACACTGGCAATTTTCTTAAATGAACAGATGTAAGGATAGAATGATGACCGTTTCTGTTCAGGACCCAGAGGGTTTGGCTAAGCACTTCTCAGATATCCATCAGTTTACAGATGTCCTTGTGCTAAGGACAGAGCCAGCACTATTAAAAGTTCCTGAAATACGTCCGTACATAACAATACAGGCTCCTCTGGGCTGCACGTGTTCCATTTGAATCAGAATTTTAGAAAGTGCTGATCTATAGCAAGAGAAGAGAAGAGAAGAGAAGAGAAGAGAAGAGAAGAGAAGAGAGAAAAGACACTAATCTGGTGTCTCCATTGGCTTGTCCTTTGACATCTATTAGAATTTCACTTGTCCTTCAGACCCCAACACCTAACTCTGCTCTATTTATATACACATATCCCTGCTAGACGGTGTGTGTGTGTGTGTGTGTCTGTGTGTGTGTGTGTGTGTGTGTGTGTGTCATATACTGCTGACATTTACATGTCTCCATTCTCTCTTTTACGTTGCACAAAGGGAAAACAATCTGGGGGAATTTATTTATATTACGCTAATCTGCTGCAATATTCTTTACATACAGAGTTAAAATGCTGTCTTTTTATTTTTCTATTCATCTCTTTTTTTCTGCTGTTACTGCCTTTGTGTTTTCTTATTTTGCTCCAGTCTCAAGTGTTTAGAGACAACATTTGAAACTGTATTTGCAGAGATCTTTTAAAAGCAAATTCTCTAAACTGTTGCCTCGGGACTCTTGTTGCATCCTGTTTAGAAGTTTAACTGAAATAGGTCAAGCCGACATTTTTAAAATAGTTTCCTTTTGTCTGTCAAAAATCCAAAGATCTTCAGTTTACTATTATGGGAGACAAAGTACCAAATACTCACATTCGAGAATCTGAAACCAGTGAATATTTGGCATTTTCGCTTCATAAATGACATTTTAAAATGTCAAACTGATGAAGAGTTGCAGACTATCTTCGGTTGATTGACTAATAGCATAATACATAAATTGCTTCAGTTCTCCTCTCAATTTAATCACAATAATAATACATCTCATAATTTGTATTTCAAAATGAATGATACAATTCTCTTACAAAAATCTTTAATGCATCTTTTTGAATATTTATAGATTTTGGCCCATTTAAAATTGAATGTTGAAGCTTAATACCATTTTGATACGAGCTGAAATGTGTTTGTTGTCCCATGTATGGAAAGTTAGGTCAGACTCATTTACTCATTTACTTTTTCTTATGTCAGAGTTCCTGGTTTAAAGCTGCAGTGTAGAACTTTTACATATAAATGAATGTGTGTTACATTAAAGCCCTTACCAAACAAGTTCACACAATGCTGTATTTCACAGTAACGTGTTTGATGTTCCCCTGCTGGCTGGATGCACGTAGGTATGCAGATTTCTTCTGGCTGAGCTGGCTAACTTCTGGTTAGCTCTCTACTAACTTGAATGGCGATGAAATAATTTAGTTGTGCAACTCTTCTAGATTTACCAAATGTTATCAGAGCAAACGGACCAAATTCTGAGAGTGAAACGAGTCCATTTGCAGGGTTTGTTTGATAATCAGTATTTATCCAGTGTTTACCAGACACAACAGCAGCGACAGAGCAGACTCATGTGAAGCCTATGAAGTAAGCACATGTTGACAGTGTGTTTATAATTACTCTCACTGCAAGAAGCAGAAGTCCCACACTTCAGCTTTAAAACCAAATTTGAGCAGACCATCTTTATTTAAAATGAAACAACTTCTATTTTTGTTTACTTTTTTGCCATTTGAGAATTTTTATCCAGATAATTTGACTAAATCACCACTTTGATTTGCTTAAATCATTTTTCAAAACCTTATGAGAGTAGATGTTTCTGCGATGATCTTTAAGATGCAAAGATTTGATGAAACCAGTTATTTCTTTAATACACGTTTAATGTGGGCCCGGGTGATATGCATGCTGGAGACAAATGACAATGAGCGACTGAGAGGGAACAGCATACAGTATATAGTATTGCCGGCAGGTCAAGTATTTCCAAAGAGATAACCTAAACAGAACATGATCTAAGCATCTGGGGCCTTGCCAAGTCTTTTTGTCCAATGTGTAAGCACTTTTCAGTAAGCTTAGAAACTCTGGCGTCAGACTGAGTGTTAGACCAAACAGTGTACCAAATATGGAAAACAGTTATGAAAAGCATACTTACACCTTACTTTAAAAAGTAAATTAAACTTTTATTTTAATATTCACGAATGCCTGGAGTGGTGGTAAAAAAACTCAGAAGTCTAGAACCAGGCTAGAGAAGTTTGGTATCTTTTGTGTTTATTTTGTCAAACACCTAATAAAAAATATTGATAAAGCATTGTATCATCTCTGTATCAAGCCCTCACAAAATCATAAAGTCATCTGTTTCAATGTAATGAACAGGAACTAGAGATTTAATTCAGATGATTTTTACTGGTGATGCTTTTTCAAGTTCTAGTAGTGTTTCATTTTCTTTGGATTCCTATTTTAGTGCTTTATCACACATTGAACTTATTTTATCCATGTGCTCTGAACAGCAAGATGCAATATAGTGAAGGAGGCAGAGTTGTGAAGACAGCAGGCAAAAGTTTCAAAAAACAAGAGTGAGCGTTCCTCTCCCTCTTTTGAATGTGGGGCACAAAAAGCCTAGAGGAGAGGAGCTAAGTAAATGTCAGCTACGCCTCTCTTTCTCTCTCTGACACACACACACACACACACACACACACACAAACATACATACACACATCTATCTCAATCTTACACCCTCCCAATTGCTTATGCGCTCCGGGGCCTATAATCTCCCTCTGCGCCCACACACAGATCACACACACACTTGGCAAGTGTTCTTATTTGTATTCCTGCGATCTGGAGCTTGCATTCTCTGGCAGACACTGATATATCAATTGCATGAATATTCATAAACTAGTCAGGGTGGCAAGCTACACCAGCCTCCTCTCTTTTCGCAAGCGTGAACACACACACACACACACACACACACACACACACCTATATACTCACGCACACACACACCTTACTCACACTACCTTGATGATTTATGCATTCCTAAACAATGCTAACCTTCCATATGCACATACAGTATGTGAACACTCAAGTGTTGAGAGCTGCCACAGCAGGGTCTTTCATCATAAGCTAATGAAACATGTCTGTCTATCACACACACATACACACACACACACACACACACACACACACACACACACACACACGCACGCTGAGAGAAGGTGCATCTCGGTCTCTCTCCTGCTGTGATTGAAGCACCTTATCAATCATTTCCTGGTTGATTAATTGGTGCAGCGGATCTCCTGGTAGATTAATGACATCTGTCTGAGAGGCCTTTTTATGTTTGAGTAGCTTCACTGAGGAAGCCAAACACACACACACACACACACACACACACACACACACACACACACTGCACAAGAAGTATCAGATCAGTCAAACCTCGGATGCCCTTCTTCAGTCATTAAAGACATTAGCTAGAATCTCTTCTGGTTTAAAGAAAAGTGCATTAAGGATTCAATAAATAATAAATAATTTTAAAAGACCACAGCTGAAGCTACATTTCTCCACAAAGTTGAACCATTATTGGACTTTTAGTTGGGGGCTGATGTTGTCAACTTCATTAGAGAGTGGGAGTATGAATGTGCCTCACTGTTTTTTTTTTTTGCAGGTTTGAAGCTATTAAGATGCCGGTGGTGGTGTCAGTGTGTATTCGTCATCTCCGCTCACCAACTTTCTCTCCTACGTCTTCAGTGTGTTGAACACGGCTCATTGCTCCTGCGCTTCGTCTTGTTCCTCTCACATACACGCACTTACGCTGCAGCCATATACTCGTACAGCTCCTCTGATCTGAAATATCAATTTGCATTTCTCTCCACTTCACTGCAAACACAATGCACATCCACGCTGCGATATCATATCACTCACTCTCACTGAAACCTTGTCCTTGTTCTTTTCATTCTCATTTTCTTCAGCTGTGATTGAAGAGGTGATTATGTGCGTGTGGCCTTCAAAAAAGCAGGATCTTTACTTAAAACTATATTTCTCTCACTGTTGCCATATAACGCTCCTCTGCTCAGGTGGATATGTCCTGAGCACAAAAGCAATGAAAGCATGAAAAGAAGGAATGAAACTGAAATAAATACAGAGTCCAAACCTCATTGGATTACAGAGGACACAGCAAACAATGATTTAGAGATGAAAGGGGTGAATGTGAGATCAGACAGTTTCCAGTGTTGAAACCAAAGTTGGCGATTGGGAGGAGAGCAAACCAAGTTTTCTATTCACAGATTACCACCTTTGTTATGAGAGTCCTTTATCACACAACAATGCCTTTCCTGTAGGCCAGAAGGAAATGACAAGATAGGAGAGAAGAAAGGAAGGAAGGAAGGAATGGAGGAAGGAATGAATGGAGGAAGGAAGGAATGGAGCTGTTTACATACTGAAGTAAACACACACTGCTTCTCTTCTCCTCCAGCTCCTCTTTCCCTTTTATTAGCTCTTCCTGCCAGAGGTTAACTCCCTCTACAAGTCTAAGCAATTAATATGTAATTGTGATGGTACATATAACTGCAGCATTAAGCGGGGCTGACACTATGATATTATACCTTGTATTTTGTATCTTCCTTTCTGCACAGCGTAAATCGTACAACTTCTATGCAGCGTAATGTCAGCGTAATCGACCTACTGACACGAGAAGTAAACACTGAATCCCTGATCATTTTTGTCCATAACTTGTGTATTCATGTGTAACGCTTGTATATACAAAACTGTTTCATTCAAGCAAGATACTTCCTCAAAGTTGGAGAGAGGTGACATTTCTTTTCTTTCTTTTTATTAAGTTACACGCAGTTCTACTTTATATGAAAAACAAAACATTGACCTGCAGATGGCTGACAGGATGTGGACAATATGGTCTCTGTTTTGGTGTACTGAATACAAAACATCAGTAATATTGTTTTTATTACAAAATGAAAAAATAACTATGGATTTTAAAAAAAAACAGGACCAACTCAATGCAGTTTTTAACGGTCATTTAAACAGCACTCGTGTGGGAAATTCCACAATAATTTAATTAGAGTTTAAATCAGGCTTAATCTGTACTATGTCAGTTTAAAGGCACCATGTGGACTTTTTAATGATTGGTTCTACTATAGCGCAGTGTTTTTATGAGTGGGTCCCCATTTTTTTGATGGTATGATTTTCATTCTGATGCTGGTTTTATACTATTCTGTTGATTGACAGTTGTTGGCAGTAATGAGCAAAACACAGGAAGAAGCAAGTAAGATTTGTTATACCTTAAAAATACACTATTTATGTTTGTGAGAAACACTGAATGCAAACACAACTTCTGTTTGTTTGTAGTTTTAAACACTTTCAACACATGAATTAAAGAACTTAAAATCGCCCCGTGTTTAGCAGATTAGATATAAATCCTAAACATGTTTCTCTTGGCAAGATGTTTCTTAAAAGTACAAATATAACTTCAGTGATGATTATCGAGATGCAGACTGAGTCGTCAGATTCATCGCCATTCTGAAAGACTCTCGCCACCACAAGGCACATTGCAGCTGCCAAGTGCCGCTTCCACCATCCTGAGTCAACAGCTTCCTGGACTCCATTCATCCCTTCCTGTGTCCATCCATTCATGATTGCTCTCATCTCCATACAGCTGGCTTCCTTGGCACAACAAGTCTTTCAATTACACAACATTGCACACATGAAAAATAACCCAACAGTGGGCATATGGTGCAAAGTCATTCCATATTTCACATGCACATGCCCCTAATTTCCATACACGTACAGTGTGTTGAGCAGCAGCAGGCAGCAGGCCTGTAATTGGGGCAGCCATAAATAAGGAGCAGAGAGACGCCTGGATTTCTGCTGATTTGTTTTGCAGGAGGTGCATGTGTGAATAAATGGATGGCTTTTCATTTTTCTAATGTTGCACTCTGCTGGTGTCATCTGGATTACTCCCTCCCCCTCGCAACGATACCTTCTTTTTTTGTTCTCATCATCACCCCTCCACTGTCCACTTGCTTATTCTGGGGCTTCCATCTGTATCCTCCTTCTTCTTTACCTCACCCCCTTTCTCTCGCTGTCACTCTGGAGACAGATGTTGTATTTATCACTTTAATTATAAACTGGCTGCTGCTCTCTCTCTCTTGCTCTGATTAGCGACAGTTCAAAAAAGGCACAACTGATGAAAGGCACAAATATAACTGCCTCACCAAGGCATTCAACCATCCTAACCTCTATCCTCTTGATTGCAGAGTGATATGCAAAGCTGAAAATAGGACTTTCCTTCAGTGGTCCAAACACTAGCCTGCTAGCATCTCCCCCATTCTGTGTTCCCATTCATCAGAGAGAAGAAAAAAACACAGCAATCAATATAACGCCTGTTTTTTGTTTTTTTTGTGTGTGTGTGTGTGTGTGTGTGTGTGTGTGTGTGTGTGTGGTGTGTGTGTGTGTGTGTGTGTGTGTGTGTGTGTGTGTGTGTCATAGCTCAAAACTACACCAGTTGATAAACATACAGACATTCACAGAAAAAAAAATCAATACTCATCTACTCCATTGGCTGCTGCTCTATCATGAAGCTTTCTGAGTGAGTGCTTATGTTGCGGACACTGTTTTATAGACCTCTATCAATCAGAAGATTCATTACTCTGCATATGAGGAGGAAGGTAAAGTGTGTATGAGGACAAGGCTTTGCATGAAGAAGCTACGATTAATGAAAATGGGAGCAATATAGCAGAATAGTACTGGGAGATATGAGTAAGAGTAAACTAAAGAAAAAGTAGCTACTTACAGCATGTGAGTCATGCCGAACACAAGGACAGAGACAGAGGTGAGTCCTGCATCGCATCAGTCTGTGTGACAGGTTTATGGAAGACCAAACTATCCCTTCACACACTCTGGCAGAGGAGACACTGGCTGAGAATAACGGATGTCTCTGAGAAACACAGATCTGATCCACATCATTTTCCTTCATTTATACCTTAAACTTGACTTGTTCCCTCTGGTCAAATGAATTAAAGTGGTAAACAATACAATGACAGATGATGAGGTGATGATGGCTCCGTGATGGCTCAAATCTATGGCACAGCCAAGTTCCCATACATCATAATGAGGACAGGATGTGTACACAAAGACCAACCCAGTGCACTTCCCAAAACAGGCTCAAGCCCAAACATTGCCCATTACAGCTCTAAATGACACTATGGTCACATTCAATAGGCTTTATGTGGAAAGCATCCAACAGCTTTCAGTATGGTTCAGCTAATGAACTGAATCAACGCTTATATACTGAATAAGCATGCCCATGTAGGGAATAATTTTAGATTAAAAATGCTTTTAATCATTTTTGTTCACTTTTGGTTTGCAAGCTTTTGACAGCTTGTACATTTGTTTTCATGCCTGCCTGGTGAGGGAGGGCTGCAGGCACAATGGCAGAGCCAACAGGCATCAGGCCACCGGTCTCCAAGGCAGCCCAGTTTCCACAGCAGGTGCAGTAGCATCATGGAGCAGACCATGTCCACTTCGGCCAGATCACTATTTACAACTTTAAACACCACTACCCCCCCAAGGCCCAAGGCATGAGCCCCTGTCCGTCTCTAACTATATGTTTGTTTGTATTTGTGTGTGTTGTGTATCAACTATGTGCATGCATAAAGCTCCATAAAGCTGCCAATCCAGTGTGTACCATAAAGAGGAGAAAGTGCCAGTGACTCTGACGTCACTCATAGGTGTTTAAAGTGATGAGTTTGCATTTCGCCAGGATCTTACTTGTAGTTTGGAGCCAGAAAATCAAGACAATAATGTTAAAAGACAGGCAACTGCTACACCTTAATGTGATATCTGTCAATCAAAAAAACACCCCTCCAGAGATACCCTTCTGGCAATCGACAAATGTCAAAGTCAATTTACTGGTTGTTGCGAGCAGCAATGACTCCTTCAGTTCTGGAGGAGTTTTGTCAAGTCAGAGCAAAATGACTCGAGAGACATGTCCGCCTGCATGAGTTTTAAAGACATGGGCAATAACCAGTTTGAGGAGGGCGGGGGCTCTGGTCGGTTCAATAGCTGTCGAAGTGATGACTTCAAAAGGTCCTGTTTTTTCTTCCCGAAGATTCTTTACAGTGATATAAAATAGCAGCAAAGCAGCAAATCCTAACATCTGAGAAGCTGCAACCAGAAAATGTTGGCATGTATACTTGATAAATGACTTTAACAATCAATCTATCATCAAAACAGTTGACAATCTTCTGTTGATCTGCTGATGCATTAAATGTCTCAGCACTAAACTGCTTCTGCTGCACAAATTCTGACCATTCTTGTGTCAGTCTTTCATTTGAAATTCCCAAACCTAAGAGAGGTGAAAGTAGCAATCAAAGCCCAAACATCTTGTGGCATAAAGTACTGAAAAGGTGTTGATTTATCTATTCACTTCAATACAATCTAACTTTTCTTGGAGCCACCATTTATCAACTGTTAGAGGAGCAGCTGTACCGTCAGTAAGTCAAGTGAGTCAGGTCTCCCTTGTTCTGCAAGACCAACTAATATGAACTGGTGTCCTGTAACGTGCATATGTACAGCAGACTGAGCGTCGCTGAGGCATGCATGCCAACAGTCTTTCTGACAGTGTACATTCATCTGCAGGGTCTCCAAGGAGGAGAATTTGTCAAGATTGTGTGTGCAGTCTGTCAGTCTGTACGAACCAGGAGGAGACTCTAAAACAACGAGACAACCAGTAGTTTGAGCACATCATATTGCTGCTGAGCGTGCGGCATCTTCAGAAGACATTATGATCTAGGTTGTATGTGTGTGTGTGTGTGTGTGTGTATGTGTTTGCACATGTGTGTGTCTGTGTGTTGCAAGTAAAAATTGTGGACTCCCCTCAGGACTGGAGGCAGCAGACTCTTTAATATTTCAGGGCAGTGATAAATAAGTCAGACAGACTGCAGAGAGATAAGGTGACTCTGCGGGTTGGATTGAGGAGGGGGGAGGATGAGGAAGAGGAAGGAGACAGAGGTAGAAAAGGAGAAGGGGGAAATAAATATAGCAAAGTAGAGGGAGAGAGATATATAAGGTAATAGAGCAAAAGGTCAGAGAAGACACGAAGAAAAGGAATGGGAAAATGAAAAAAAGGCTCCCTGTACTATAAAAGGAAATGCAGACACCTTTGGCAAAAAGGAAAATATCTGCCTTAGTAATCGTATATTATTATTTCTGAACAGCAGTGTCTAATGCACAATCACTTAAAATGTCTCTAAAAAACAGATGAATCAGATGTGTGATCCAAAGTGGGAATTTCTGCCCTTTACAAATCTCTAATTTCACTCCCATGACAACAGCAACCCAGAGAGACTCATGGTGAATGACAGATTTTGATTTCTGAGGACACAGGAGATCGAAGGGGGTCAGCGGCAGTGAAAGGAGAGAAGAAATAAAGTAGGTAAAGTGGGAGGAAGAAAGGAAGGAGGAAGGAAGGAAGGGGATAGGATGATGAGGTAGGAACTGTTAAAAAGGAGGAGGGAGGGGTGGAGTGGGAGAAGAGAGAGGGAGAGAAAACAGAGACAGTTACTGTGGGGAAAGGTCAAAAGAGACAGAGAGCAGTGTGAGACAGAAGATGAAAAACAGAAGAAAGAGGTGGAAAAGTATGTCATGCTTTCTCAGGGGAGGAACTACCCCATGGTGCCATGGCCTTCAGTCTAACAGACTTATGATCAAAGATGAAAAAAACTCCCCTGGCATCTCACACACTATCTAACTCACAGCTTGTAGTACAGTTACAGTATGTTTAGCCTGTATCTGTCAACTCTTTGCTTCACAAGCACTCTTTAAGCCTCTACACAAATCTACACAAACTTTGCTCTGCTGCTTTCTGACTAAACTCCAGTTATTATGCAGGCCTGGAAAATCTTTAGGCAATGGGAAAGGAGTCGCTTCTCCATACATCCATGTTTTCATCCCAATCTCGTCTGAAAGCAATAACCTCCCCCATGCATTTTCTCCACCCCCAAACACCAGCATTAAGCTCCCTCTTCCAACATCTTCCCTTTTACTTCTGTAAGCCTGAAGCATTTTCATTTTCCAGGCTGCTTTGTCAATATCTCTCTCTCTCCTCTCCCATCGTTCCCCCTCTGTCCTCCTCTCTCCTGCCCTTACTGTGGGCGCTTCTCATCCTCGTCATCATTCTCTTCCTCTTCACCCTCAATAAAGCATCTCTCCTCCTCTGAGCAGCTGTAAGTATAGCTGCCAGCTCTGCTACTGGATAAGCTCATTAAATCAACTCAGGAAGAGGGCAGCATGCAGACTTCTCTGGATAACAAACACATGCAGGTACTGGATGTGTAAACACATGCACTGGAGAGAGAAGGGGACACCAAAAAAGATCGAAAAGTCTGACAGGAAGGTGGGAAAAATTAATTGGGGAAATAAATAAAATAGGAGCGGGATGATGGCAAAAAAGAGCAACTGAATCCACGGAGAGAATGTATAGTCCCAATCTCCCCAGTGGGATTAGTGTAAATCTAATCTGTCCCGCTGTCTCTTCAACTCCTTTTAGCCTCAGCTTAGCAACGCTCTCAGGAAGAGAGTAGGGATCCTAAGAGCCTTGAGCTGTTAACACTAGCTCACATCACTGTAAGCTTCCTCTGCACCACACTAATCAATTACCAACCCTGCTTATCTGCCTATAAACTTCCCATCCACTCCGAGCCATCACCAGCCTGTGACCCACAGCGCACGCCCACACACACACACACACACACACACACACACACACACACGCTAAAAAGCTCTTTCGCCAGAGAGCCATTTACCAATACTGGATCCATTTACCAATGTACTGGATCCATTAACCAATGTAATGGATCTGATGGATTTATCTGTTGTCCACCAGAGTCAGTGAAAGTTTGAAGTTGTCACATCACCTCAGTTTAGCTTATGATTAGGGTGTTATAGATTTAAAGGCCAAGACTCATTCTCATTTTCATTAACCTATCAGCAGGAGGTGAAATGATAAGTCCATTAAACTACTTTGATAATTGCTTAGTAGTCATTTATCAAGCAAAAAACACCATGGTCACCATGGTTTCATGGTTGTTTGGAGAAAATAAGCAGTCTGACTGGCTTTTTTTCAATTTTTTTCCATTTTTCTGACATTTTGCAGCCAAAGTGGTTAATGAAATACTTGAGAAAATAACTGACAGTTTAATCAGTTATGAAAGCTAATGATTGGTCGCAGCCCTATTATCAGATACAATGTTGCCTGACTCCTTAATAATGGATTCCCTCCTCTACTAGAAAAACCTGGTTTTACAAAGTTGCATGCTATTCTGTTTAAATGTAGTTTTTATTCTAAAAGTGGCCAAAATGTTGACATTCCCTTGGTAACAGTGTATGGTCCTGGGTTAAAACATTTAAGTAAGTGTACTAAAATGTTTCATATCAGTTAACGTAGAAAGCTAGCTCATACATAAGGAGGGAAAAATGTGTGTGAGAGCAGTTATGTCACTGGGGTCAGAACATGTTAACAACCCATTTCTGATTTTCTGAATGAGGCCAACAACACCTCCAGAGGCCTCTGGCAGCCAGTGGTTAGCCTATCTCTGACTGGGATGTGGCTAAGTGCAGGGTTTACACTCAGCCCACTTGTTACATCCTTCAGCCTCTGTTGACATGGTTCAGGATTACAATCAAAAGGTCAGACAGACCAGTACTGGAATCAACTTAATCCCATTGGAGGATTAAGTATATTTATTGCAGTTAATCTGACAAACATGTAAACTTTCTCTTCAATCTGTTCAAAAATAACTCTCAAGCTGCCTTTTCCCTGTCCTTCTGCTTTTGTCTTTCTTCTCCTTTAACCTCATGTGTTTTGTCCTTACAAGCGTCAGCTTTTTCTAACCCTGGAGATGATTCACCAGAAAGTCTCTCAAGTGTTACAATCACTCCTACACCACCCTTTTCAATATAAACCCTGAAAAAAGAAGGAACCACAGAGGAAAACAAGAGTGTAAAAAAAACAACACAAAACTCTTGGGGTCATAAAATCTCTAAGGGCCATAATTACATGACAGAGATCAGCAAAAGCCTGGTATACAAATAATCACACATACTCTAACTCTAACGACCAAGAACACACACACACACACACACACACACACACACACACACACACACACACACACACACACACACACACACACACACACACACACACACACACACACACACACACACACACACACACACACACACACACACACACACACACACACACACACACACACACACACACACACACACACACACACACACACACACACACACACACACACACACACACTTCCTCCCAACTTTAATCACAAGCACAAATTAATGACATGCCGTGGAGTCCGATCCTCTCCCTTATCCCTAGAGCCCATCATTACAGTATCAATTAAAGACAACCTGGCTCAGCGTTGGTTCACCGCAGCATGCATTTGAAGGTTTGTAGCTCACAGCCCTTCCAGTGAATAGAAACCATGTGCAAATATCAAACATTCATATCAGCTGCATTCCTCTTGTCTGGATGGATCAATGTCTGGAAAACTGTGCAGCACATGTGTGAGGCAGATCGGCTCCAGCATGCAAACTTTAAACATACATACAAACATGTGGAGAGCTGAGTCATAAATTCAAAAGGAAGTTATAATAGAAAACATATTCTACAACTAAAAAAAAACAAACCATGAAATGTTTAATTCTTCATTTAAGAGACCTAATATATGTAGAATTATCTGATCAAGGCATGTTGAACTAGGAAACATGCTGATAAGAGACAGTGAGACTTATGTGCACACACTAACACAACCAGGAGGCCTGTTTTCATTTACCAGGATGCACCTGCCCTACCCACAGGCCCATCTGGCCAGTGTGAAGAGAGGAAGAGCCACAACTGTGAGCCTTACAAAAAAAAAAAAAAAAAAATCACGACCCAGTCTCTTTGCGCACACAATCACACCAATGTTGCTAACTCTGAACAGCTGCGACTTGCTACCTTCTCTCAGCCAACATTTTTCTCCCGCCGGCCTCCACTGCCAAGACAGCAAGCAGGCAAACTCCAACTGACTCATCTATTTTCTCAATCACACACACACACACACACACATATAAACAACTGTGGACCCTGCACTAGCATTAGGCTCCTGTTGTGGGATCGAAATTGTAGACAATACTAAAAAGGAAGAAAAAAAAAACATGCATAAACATTCTTCTATTTCAGCTTTTTATGTAACTGCCTTCTACATGAAGAATGTTCCGCTTTCAAAACAACAAAGTGTAGATTAAACCAAGCAGCCCAGTCCATTCCAGCCATGTGATTAGATTTAGAGACTGCTAATCTGCTATAGACTCCAAAAAAAACAAGCATTTAAGTCTATATAATCTAAAAGTAATGGTCTTTATGGATAGATAGTAGAACTGCTGTAGGAACGAATTATGCATTCAGAGCTAGACTTCCAGCTTTACAATGTCTAGAAATGGATTTTAAACTTACACTTCCAACACAATCGGCATGTTTGGCATTTAATATAGAGCCCACATTGAGCATTTGAGTGTGGCGAGCAGCAGAGACCAGTGTGTGCACATGGTGGCGTGAGTGGGGATGCTGGTAATGGGGGAACAGCAGGTTGACATGGCCTTGGAGATGGAGTTTTTGTGGCCCATTCATTCACTGCCAACCCCCCCAAGAGAGAGGAGAAAAGGAGAGATGGGGAAAATAGGTGAAAAGAGAAAACAGGGTGACGGTGGTGACAAGTAGGAGGGGTGGGTATTTAGCAACCAAACACGACAGCTCCATTACCAAACCCACCCTTCAACACCGTGTCAGCTCAAACTAGCCCCGCTGGGAGAGGAGTGGGTGAAGTGCAGGGGGACAAAAGAGAAGCTAAACACCATGAAGCTCCAACTTCAAAAACAATGTAACAGACAAGACCTCCTTCCCCAAACTCCACATACACAATGATGTGTGATGCATGCGCGGACAATGACCTTGTGGTTTCCTTCATGCTTGGAAGTGGGTGTATATTTAGTCAGGGAGTTTTAGCAGAAGTGTTTGACAGAGAGGGTGTTAAATTATTGAGCAGTGAATGCCCGCAGAGAAGGATGACACAGTGAGGCTGAAGAAGGCGCTTATCTGGCCCTATATGCTGTTGGCAAACACACACACACACACACACACACACACTCACACACACACACAATCCTGTCACACGGACACACACAAACACCTATCACACCGCCAGAAGTGCATGTTCTTATTAACTACCGAATGCACCTATCTTTTAAAGAGAAGAGGAGGCTTTAACATGCTAGGACACACGCAGAGGTAAAAAAATAATACAGTTAAGAGGATTTCTGAATGACTCACATTTATTTTTATGGAAAAGAAAGAAAGAAAGAGATTACAGGTGTTCACTTCAGGCTAAGCATTTAGGTCGCTTGACGGGTAACAGCCAGTTCATCCATTTATTTGTTGTTTTCACGACATGACTCCACTCCTCACTCACTGCCTGACAGTCCTCCCGCTACAAGGAAAACAAAACTCCACCACCGGGGACAAATTACTAAAAGGTCAGAACACTTTTCGGCCGAGCCTTTCAGCTCTCCGGTCTCTTCTCTGCTGCCCAAGTATTTTCCAACAGAATTTGACCTCCTGTGTGCGCTCCACTTTCCACTTCACTTGACATCAAGGAGGGCTGAAATGTTGAGCGTCAGCTTTCACCATGAGCGACAGTGAAGTGCGTAGAGGAGGATAATAGCAGTTACAAGCAATTTTACTGATCCCTGTTAGATGAATTCCTCTTTTTTACCCTATCCTGTCAAACTCCTCCAGAAAACTGCTGGAGTTGTCAGGAATGTAGTCCTACTTAAAGACACTTAAGTGTGTGACTGATGCATGCTTTGCAACCCGTGCTGCTGATGCTTTAGGCTGATCTTGGTGGTGAATGGACACCCTATTAACTGTACCACCATAGATCAAACACTTATGTCACAGTTTATAGAAAGTAATGAGAGGAATTTCTTATTTACACATCCAGCAGATATATAAACGTGTGCAACATAAACAAACATTCATTTGGGGTCATGTTTCTGGACACCTGATGAATGTAATTCCATTATAAAAAGGGACATATCTGTCTCTTTAGCTTCTAAATGCTCCACAGTGTTCACTAACTGGCTGCTGACTGTGTGGGTCTGCTGTTTGGTGCTGGTTAAGTAGTGGACAGTAGGGATTTTGCTCTGGAAACAGAGCAAATAGATAAGAGTAAAATAAAACTGTGAAATTGCATGCCAAAAGATGAAGCAAACATAGGCCATGTCAAGAATGTAGTCACACAGTCCAAATTAATATAAACATAGTGACTACAGCTGCTTTAACAGCTTTTTTAATTCTCAGTCTTAATTAAGTTGATCTAATTTATTCCAAAATGCAGCGAGAATGCAGAGAGCAAAAACTTGCCGTTGGGTGCTGATTGAAGATGTGATGCAAGACGGTGTGAGGCAGGTGTTTGGTTCTGATAGGCCTTTGGCATTTCAGTCTCTCACCCTGATGTCATTTTTCCCTGGAAGACCAGATAACACCAGACTGCCCCTCTCATCTCTGAATCCTCAACTTCCATGAAGGAAAACCAGTGCGCCTTCTTGTGTGAGCTTGCAATACATACATACACACACACACACACACACACACACACACACACACACACACACACACACATACAAACACACACATATTCATACTCTCAGGCCCACATTTCTGTCCTTGGTTTTCACAGACTCCCTCTCTTCGTTGGCTCTTTCTCTAATCCTGTAATGCCAACAGTGCAATTAGTCACATGCCGGCTCTTTCTTTCATCCCCCAAGTGAGAGCGAGCTCAGGAGGAATTCAAACTGCTTAGTATCTTAACTACATGCCCCCACCAGAGTCAAACACAAACATGAATATAAAAACATTGAATTACCTTAAACTATACAGAAACCTTCTTGACTATTAAACATCCTTCATTGTGAAGTCGCAATGAAGGTGAAGTACGCCGCACGACTGCTTCACTGGCTCTCAAAAGTCCTGTCTACTTTGCAATTCAAGAAATGAATTATGAAGTTGAAAATGAAATGGGCATTCAGCCTGAATATGAAGCAAAGTTGAAGTAAGGACATGCCGAATAATATCAGAGAGGAATCCACAGTTAGACACCACGTCTGTGTCGACCCGCTAACAAACACAGCTGATCGAAACTACATGAAAGAGTGAGCTCTGATGGAGAGAAATCAACAGAATAAAAGTTAAAAAAGAACGCTGCACTAAAGTTAAACAGGCTTATAGTGAATGTCTTCTATGTACTCTACAGTTAAGGTACTTTTGCAGCGCCTGAAGCCAGTGAAGCAGGGAGGGGCAGAACAAGGCTGACTCCCTACATGTCAGTGAGAAACAAATGGCTCATGTTGCCGTTATATGGATGGAAAGCCCAGGGTTATCACTTTCATGCAGGTTGTTCCTACGTGTCAGCTAAAACTCAATCTCTAACAGATAAATCCTCTCACTGACATCTAAGATGACTGAGACCGCCGATGGATATGTGCACATTAAAACACTGATTTTAAACACTTTGAAAATTGAATTTGCGTTGGTGTGTGTGTGAGAGAGTGGGTCTATGTGTGTGCTGCACAGAGATATAGAATGAAAGAAGGAGATTTCCAGATGTTATCGGGCACTGACTGGTGATTTATTTGCTAGTAAACAGATTGGTTCCAGTGAGGTGGTGGTGGTGGTGGTGGTGGTGGTGGTGGTGGTGGTGGTGGTGGAGGAGTGATGGGGTCAAACTCACCGAAAGATTCAGTTTACTTCCTGAACCTGGACTCATATCCTGGGGTTGCAAGATTAAATTCAACTCAACCTCTTTGCAGATTAAACTATTTAAAGGAATAGTTTGACATTTTGGGAACTGTGCCTTCTTGACGAGAAGTAGATGAGAAGATTGATGCCTGTCTCATTTTATGTGTTAAATATGGAGCTGGAGCCAGGGGGTGATGAGCTTAACTTAGAGTTAAGACTGGTAGCAAGGGAAAACAGCCAGCACGGCTCTGTTCAAAGTGAAAAAAGACAAATACCAGCACCTCAAAATTCACAAATGAACACATAATGTCTTTCTTTAATTTGTACACAAACTTTTTATTTTATTTTTATGTGGTTACTGCAATGCTGTAACTTGCCAAGATATAGAGAGGTAAGAAATAGCACAGCACATGGCATCAATCTCCTTATCTAACTCTAAAAGAAAAGAAAAAAATCAGTAAGTATTTTTCCGAAAAATTCAACAATTCTTTTGATGTTTCAGTTTTGTGGGAAAACTGCACCTACCCTATATGTCTATCTCTATATCATGAAAAATGCATTAAGTGTGTTTTTTTATACATCGCACAATGAAAAGGTACCCACAACCTACACCATTTTCGACACTGTGATTGCTTTTCTGGTCTGTACTATAATGACAGTGATTACATCACATGGCGCTGACATTTATAGCTTTCAAAAAGCTCCATTAACAGCATGTACTCTTCCACAACACCTGCTCCCTGCATTTACAATCACTCAACAATGGGTGATGGTGCCAGGGGCAAGTGAAAAGAAAGGAAAAATGATTTGACTGTATCATAACGTTGCTGTTAGAGCCGAAACAATGAGCTGATTTATTGATTAGGTCGGTCAACATATAATCAAATATTAACTACTTCCATTGGTCAAGGAACCATTTATGTCATTTTTCAAGCAAAAATGCCTTATAAGAATCTATTGCTTCTCATTCTGTTATGTGATAGTAAAGTGAATATCTTCTGTGTTTGGACTGTTGGTCAGAAATCAAGCTGTCAAGATGTCTCCCTAAATTTAGACACAAAACACCTCATTGATTAATTGGGAAAAGAATTGTCAGATTAATCAATAATGGAAATAATGCTAGTTGCAGCTCTTGTTGCATTCTGATCGACTATCTCTTACCTTAATGCTTTGGTTTTGTTGAATCTCTGCTGTGAATAACTGGTACACTCACCTGTATTTTACATGTCTGCCCCATTACAGGCTTTGTGAACTGTGCCCTAGACCTGTTGATGATACATTTCCTACATTGTTTTAATGAGTGTGCATGTGGTTTGGATGTGTACTGTGTGTACTGTGTGTACTGTGTGTACTGTGTGTACTGTGTGAGGAGAGATAGATAGGGAAGCAGCTGGCACCTCGCTAACTAGCCAGCTGAGGCAGCCTGTATTCCTGGTGTTGCTTTGGGCCACACAGTGTCCCTCTGCTTTATTCAATGCCCTCTGGCTAGAAATGAAAATCTAAAGTCACTAAACAGAGGAAGTTGTCTCTGAAAGCTGCTGTCTGGCAACCATTTCACACACTTCAAAAGAGGGCGTGGGAATGAAAACAGACCAAATTGTTGCCTGTGCACACGCTGTGATAAAACAGCCTCTCGCTTCTACTTTTACTATTGATGCTCTCCCACTCATCCTCTCTTTCGAACACACAAACATCAAACATATCTCCTTTATTCACTAGTTATTTCTCCTTGTCTCTTAACCACATGTGTGGTAGCTGCAGCAGGACTCGCAGGTTAAGGCACCAGCCTCAAAAGGAACTCCACGGAGGGAATGAGAATGGGGAGAAAGGCCGGAGGGAAAAACAATCCAATGACCACTTATGGTCAAAAGCTGCAGCAGTCAGCACTGCGGCCTAAAATTTAATTTCCCCTAAAAGAACAGCTATCCTCTATGCCTTTGGCTGCCTATTTTTAGCATGATATCGTTCAGCCTCAATCAGACCACAGCAGTCAAACTCAGAATGAAGAGAGTGGCTCATTCAGGCACAAGTGTGTAATGTGTGTAATGTCTAAAGGAGAAGAGAAGAGAAGAGAGGAGAGAAGAGAAGAGAAGAGAAGAGAAAAGGCCCCGTCACCTACATATACACTTTTTTCAATGTGGCTCTGTAGCATCAACACTATACTGTGAGCTGAGGTCGAGGTTGCGGCCCTCTGAGACAATGCCAGTGTTCAGGCACGCCGTCACTTCACGATAAATCAGCGTTTTCGTGCCGTTCCCATCTAACCGCCATCTCAAATTCTCTTTGTCCCTTTAACTGACATTAGCTTCTTTCAGGGGCTTGGCTTGTTGAACTGTTCCCTTGTCACACTGAACTCACTGCCACGTCGAGTGCTCGTGTCGTACAGCAACATTAGTTCTCACCACGGCAACAGAAAGACCCAAGAGATTTCTTAGCTGCAAGCAGGTATCGACTGGGGGCGGACAGTGATCAGCAGATCAGTGATCAATGACCCACTTCAGTTTTGCTCTTCTCGTGGTATTTTGAGCTCAGTCTCTGAACACCACACAGACTCAAGTTCATCCTCGTCCTTCCAGCTATAATCATGTTAGTGGGGCCAGTGTTGTCTGCATCCTAAAAATGTCGTTTTGGCCGAAAAAACACAGATCGGTATTTTCGGGTAATAATTATAAGCTGTAGAGAGACAATAGGCAGTTGTCTTGCCATTTGGAAGAGTGTGAGTGTGGGTGAATGTTCGTGCAGAGAAGCAGCAAGGAATAATAGGCCTACATGCAGGAAAGGACTCTGGGCCCCACCTCCACTTATCAATTATTCCCTGAATGAGAAAACCCCAACACTGGACTATTAACTGTGCAACCTCGGCAACTGTCCCAGAGTCCCAAAACTCCTCAATCCCAGAAAGCTCCAGGCTTGTGTGTCAGCTGGTTTGTGCTGCTAATTTAATTGAAAAGTTGTTTGGGGATATGTGCCACTAAAGCACCATAAGAGCCTTAAGTCTGCTTTATTAACTGACCTCAAGGAACTGTCTCGAAGAGGCCTATATGTCAAAACAGTTTCAACAACTTAATTAAGTCAGTTTTGTGCTTAGATTGTGCATATTATTAAATAAATTGGTGTAAAGTAGGAGATTAAAACAGAAGCTAATTTTTTTCCTCATGGCAGGTTGACCTGGTCCTGCAAGTGTGCACACCATGGAGGTTTTGGGCACTAGCATGAAGGAGCTAATCAGCTCTGTTTTAAATAGAAAAGGACAATAAAAAGAGTGTAAATGATTGTTGAAATTGTAAAAAAAAATAAAAAATAATGGTTAGTTGCAGCCCTTTGAGAGATATTTTCCCCTTTTCAAAGTGTGTGGAAGACAAACTTGGATTCCAGCTCGCTTCACTTTGCCTCTTTCATGGTTTGGATTCATTTTTTTGACAGCAGGATTTAAAAATCAGACCAGACATAATAAATAATCCTACAACCTGTTTTACATACTACATCGAGAATCATTTAACTCGAGATATTTCAGGGCTCCCTCCACTCAACACTGTGCTCTCCTTCTTCTTCTTCCTCCAACAGTTGAATAGTCATTGTGCAGAATTACGCATGTGCAGAGTTTGGACATTTGAAGGCTGTTTTCACATTAATCTGCTTAAAGTGGAAAGTTTTTCTGTGCTCAATGAAAATCCAATTTTACAGGGCGGGCATGGGAATATGATTTGTGACACTAGAGATTGTTTGGAAGACAAATGTGGTCCGATATTCAACTCACACAGGAGTAATGTGGAAATTTGAAGCCTCCACTAACACTGAGAATAGCAAATGTCCTGTGTCCAGCAGGAAAACATTAGAAATAAAATAGATCTGCATATTAATAGACTCTAGATTTTAGTGAGGGAGAAGGAGTGGACTCATTTCAAGAAATATAATACTAGATAATTAAACTTTTCTTGGTGGAAAACCAGTGTCTAGAGGGGCCCCTTGCTCATTTTAGGGCCACCCACACACTTTGTAGGAGTGGGAGCTTAATTTGGACTGAATGTGGGAAAGAGACACACACAGACATAAAAAAAAAAGACACCTTGCCTCTGTATTCTTCTCCACATTGCACTCACCTCTCCACCGTGGCCGTCAAAAATCCCAAATATAGACGGGTGACTCTTGTTGACGATGTCGGTGAGCACCTCGAACCTGTCCTCCATGTGATCTCTCCGGCCTTGGATGGAGTACACGGCCGCGTTACTGCTCTTGAACTCCCATGTCTTGGCAAACTCTGCATCCAGGACGTCCAGCCCACCGAACCGCTCATTCTGCATCATCTCCGCCACTTTCCCCTTGACCATCTTGACTGCATCCCGGCTGGACTTGACGATGGTCTTCACTTCGTCCGTGTGGAAGAAGTAACTCCACAGAGCCAGGCTGATACATAGCAGGAACAAGGTCTCCGGTCTGAGCAGAAAATAACGCATGATCCGACCTAACAGAGACAGCAGGGTCATTGTATCCTCTATCATTTATTTATTTACACGCAGGGAAAATCGCGGCAGGTTGTGTCGGTCGCCCCCGCCACAGATTTCAGTCCATCGTCGGGGTGAAATAGGCGCATTTAACCGTGTTTCACAGCGGGGAACATTAAGATTATACTGACTTTAAAGGTGACACTTCAATGCATTTTTTTGCGGACCCACCAGGTTGGAGGTGAGGCTGTTTTTCCTGCACAGACCCGGGTGTAAACGCGGTGCTCCGGCTGCTCTAGCACACAGCCCCGCAGTGAACCACCACCAGCTGTTGTCCGATGACCATCAAGATGCGGTCCGAAAGCTCTGCTACCCCCGGAGAGAAAACGCAAGTCGCCCCCGTTTTGATTTCAAATGAAGAGGATAAGAGTCGAGCCGTGGCTGTGTCTCTCCCCCTGCTACTGTTCCCTGTCCTGAAAATAGCAGTGTGTGTTGAAACCCTCACATTCCCAGCTGCCACACTGGCTGAGACTCCGCTTCTGTTTCTGCTGCCTGCCGGTGCTGCCTTCAGGTGCAGCTCGTAATATACACACTTATCAGAGAAATTAACGCTGATGCTAACACGTTCACAGTGGTGGACAGGGGCGGATTTTAGGAGTTGACAATATCAAGAGGGCCCGAGCATTCAGAGCCAGGGTCAAATCTTTTACATACACATAATTTAATTTTACTGCATTGTATGTCTACTACAAACATTAGTAGTTGTAGTAGTATAGTCCTTATCAACAATTTTCCAAAAAAAGCACCTACAAATAAATGATAAAAGGGAAAACAAAAAAATACATTTATATTATATTTGATATGAATTATTTCATTTTTAATTGCATTTCACTCTGTAAAACTGACTCAACAGAATTGTTTCACTCTTTATCACAATTGTAATGAACTCACAAGATTCAGTCAGCTTAAAAAAAAATCTGGTTAAAGTCATTTTTTCTGAACAGTGACTTCAACCAGATTTTTTTTTTTTTTAAAGAAAAATTAGATTTGGGGCTTTTGAGAAAACATTTGGGGCTGCAGCCACAAAAGTCATCCCTTAGTTCTGCCCCTGGTGGTGAGTTTACATTATGGTACACAACAAATGTTTCACCTGTGTTTCTGAAAAAAAAAAGTAAACATGTTAGGCTTCAGGTCTATAAAATGGCTTAACTTCCCCAACCACTGCTCTTGTTTTCTCTCTGTGAATCATCTTCATCATCATCTTCATTGGACACATACACTCACTGGCCTCTTTAATAGGTACACCTGTGCAATCTAATTCAATCCAATACAACAGCTCTGCTATAGACTCTACATTTATGAAGTTGTTCACTGTCAGTTTTTGTTGACATTGTCAAGAAGGTGATAATTCTACTTTATGTTTGTCATAGTGGGTAATGTGGGTGTACTAGGGTGCAATATATTGAATGGTGCTTTTGTCCAATCCATTAACATACATGAGAGGGGCAACATTTTACGAACACCAGTCAATATAATGCACCCCAGTATGCCACCACCATATAGTACAACCTCAATAATACACAGCAAAATTATCACCTTTTCACAATATCAACAAAACTAAAAATGTATAAACTTAAAAAAAAAAATAGAATTTACAGCAGATCTGTTTTATTGGATTGCATTAGATTACACATGTATACCTAATGAATTGGCCGGGCGGTGACTGAGGAATTTGACTTTCAGTGTACTTACACAGAATAACAACACAGCAATCTTCAGAAATATGCAATAATGCACCATAACATTATTGATATCCATTTTTGAGCTTTAACTCATGGTCTCCGCTATAGTCACATCACTTTATTTACTTTGGAAGATAAATTAACGTGCATTCGGTTTGAGTTTGCATATTTCCGACAGCAATTAAAGGCATCCAAAGCACAGCCGAACCACAGGTGCTCGCACAGAGACCGCTGATTTATGACTGAAGGATGAACCCAAGAGGGATGAACCATTATAACATAAAACAAATCAGACAAAACAATCACAATGTTGAAAAGAAATCAATATAATTCACACTAACCTACATTTATGGTCCATATGAATTCTGAGGCTTTGAAATGTTTGTCTTTCCAGACCTGGCTGCGCTCACACATGTTCAGATTAACAGACCTGTGATATGAATTGTGAACGGCCAGTAAAGTTCAAAGACTCCAGACTATTTTAAATAATCAATATTCAGTGTAGTTAGATAAATGCAAATCTGTTTTCACTATAGTGCAGTGACATAGAATTAGGTCCAGAGGCAGTGCGTTTAAGAAAAACTACATGCACGAATTAAATCCCAAATTTTAATGTCCAAGTTATAAAGTTATATTGTTAAATATGATACACATTTCTCTAAAATATTTTCCTTATAGGTTATTGTTTCACATTTCCAGGCCAGCCACCTTTTTGTTTGACTTATCCATATTATGTTGTTTTAAAGTTGTTTTTTTACTGCGACATGATAACATTGTTTTTAAAAGCTTAACCATTAATTTCAGTCAATATAATGAGTAAGCCCAACTATCTCAAAATTATGAGAAACTTTCTCAAAATAATGATTTAGTAACTCAAAATAATGAGAAACTATCTCAGAATAATGACTTAACTTATGACTTATAAATATCGCATCATTTTTAAATACTAAGTCATTATTTTGAGATAATATTATTAGTTTCTCATTATTACATGATCTTTGTTTTTCATCACATTGACAGAAATGGGCTGTTTTTTGTTTTATTTTCTGGTATTATACTGAATAATTGCACTGTGACTGAATAAGGTGGATCAGGTAATACAATAACTAAATGCCATACATTACATTACTTACCTTTTATTAGCCCACTTTAATATAATTTATACATTTTATTCAGGCAAACAAAGGCCAGCCTCGGGGTCCTCTAGGCCTGCGTGACGTCAGCCAGCCCTCCTCGGTGCTCGCTGGTGAAAACGTGGAGGACTTCATGTTGTGTGTTTCGGGTGTCACCTCTTAATAACATCAGTAAGTGTCGTTGTCCTCTTGGTTTGCTACAGTTGTAGCGATAGAATAAGTTCAGTCGACAGCTTGTGTTCATTTTCTCCACGAAATGTCTCTCAGAAGTCAATAAAAGTAGCATTTTAGCTCCCGATGCTAACTGTAACATCAACTACAGCCTGTATATAAGAGACAGCTGTATCACATGTGTCTGATTTTAACACCTGGTGGGTGACAGTACACATGTTATATTAAAATCTGTCTGTCATATGTGTTTCTGGTCTACAGACATCCACACAAACTTGTGAAGTTTGACAAGGATGGAGTACATACAAGCTCCTGCCACAAGCAGCCAGGGGAATATGTAAGTTTAAAAAAACAACACATTTGTAGTATTAATGATGTTTTATTTGTGTCTGGTCAATTTGTCTCCTGAGAGAAAGCTCTCATGTATCTTTGCTGTACTGACAGATCTATTTCTGCAGATATTGCTTGCTAATACTCATCTGGAGTGATCATGGAAGACATGTTTAATAAGTAGTTTGTAGAGACTATAAGATAAGATATTAAGTATCTATTGATCCCCCCTTGGGAGAAATTCTAATTGACAAATATAATACTCTATACAGTAACTTTGTGTAAATAAATCTGCAAAAGGCAGAAGTTCATGTGATTATATACATAATATGCCATCATATAAAATATAAATATGCAATGCGTAGAAAAAGTCTTGTTGTGGTTTTTTTTAGATTAACTTATTGAAGGTTTGTTTTGCTGTTAAAAGCACTGACTGGAAATGAAGAGTTGACTGCAGCAAAGCATCACAAAAAAAAGCATTACACAGTACTGTGTCTTTATCTTTTCAATAGGTGTCCTCCTTAATTACCCCAAATGTTCTTAGCTCAGACTTTCTTTTTGGACCTGTTCACAAAGCTGCTGAGATCATGTTTAACTAATGATGTAACTTTGTGTAATAATGCCAGTATATTTCTTCCTCAACTCAAATTAATTTCACTGATTCTACTGATTCTCCTCTCAGCCTGTGCTGTACTTGTGGCGTTCCGATTCCTCCCAACCCAGCCAACATGTGTGTGGCCTGTCTGCGTACTCAGGTCGACATATCAGAAGGAATCCCCAAACAGGTCACAGTGCATTTCTGCAAGCAGTGTGAACGGTTTGTCCTATGACTGTTTTTTTTTAACAATGACTTTTTTTTAACGTGTAATACATAGAGTACATTTTTCAAAATACATTGTACAAAGGCATTTTTGTTAGAAATTGTTTTGTGCCTTGAATAAACTGCATGCCTGCCTCCTCTGTACAGGTACTTGCAGCCTCCAGCCACCTGGATGCAGTGTGCTTTGGAGTCAAGGGAGCTGCTCGCCCTTTGCCTGAAAAAACTTAAAGGCTCTATGACCAAAGTAAGTGTGATTCTTACTAAACTGCACAAAAGAAAACAGCATATTTGCACAAAAAAAAAAAAAAAAAAAATCACATGTACAAATACAGTTTGTAAAGTCTAGGGGGTCTCTTCTAATCACGGGACTCTCTAAATTTGATTTCAATTTCATCCTTTTAATACTAAATTGTTATTAGTTTTAACGTGAAATTATGAAGGAAATCATCTCTGTATATCATTTTTGTGTTGAACTACATTTTTGTGGCGGAGTGTAGATGCATCATTTAGTTAAATCAGAATGTCGCCTCACATTTTGCACTATAAACACAGTTGAAACAAAAACTGTTATATTCATGTTTATAGATTTGATTTCATATCATGGATTGCATCATCATGATGATGTGTTTATCCCACATGTCTGAATTGTCATGATCACATGCACCATATTCACCACAGAGGAAATGTTTACCAGATCATGAAGTCAAGGAGAAGTACTTAAATCAGAGCTCCTGTTACTTTATGGATTCAACAACACCTCTATTCTCACAGGTCCGTCTTATTGACGCTGGCTTCCTGTGGACAGAACCACACTCCAAGAGGATTAAGATGAAATTGACCATCCAGAAAGAGGTAAGGAATCACAGGAGAAGTGTGGGAGAGTGACATTCAAGCTAACAGATTTAAACTGATTAGGGACCTGAGATTGGCAAGATAATGTTTTTTTTGTCCTTGTTTTTTTTGTCCAAAGGTTAGCAGGGTTATTTTTATTCCGTTGGTAGTTGGCAGCCAGTGTAGTTTGTGTTTGTTTTTCTGCTTAGTTGCAACACACACCTCCCATTTCAAAGTGAGTCTAAGATAATCATAAACACAACAGACTTCAAATCTTGAAACAGAGTCGCCTGTTCTCAGTTCATTTCTGTGTGTTTGAGAGAGGTGAGTGTAGCCAGTGGCTGTCATCTCATCTCCTTGACCTTAAGTGAGAACCTGAGCCTTGTGCTTCTCTGGTCCAACTCTTTTGTTGTGCTGTTGGAGGGTCTGTATAATACTGTTTCCAAATCCCACTGCTCACATATTCTCTAAATGGTTCAGAGATGGCTACTTGACAAAGAAATGTTCTTTTTTCCTCAAGTCTTGGTTAGTGAATGGCTGTGTTCACAGTTTTCGCTGCTGGAGCATATGGTGTAACCTGTTGCTGTCTTTTGCCTCTCCAGGTGATGAATGGTGCTATCCTACAGCAGGTGTTCGTGGTCGAGTTTGTCATCCAGTCCCAGATGTGTGACGACTGCCACCGTGTGGAGGCCAAGGACTTCTGGAAAGCCGTCGTTCAACTCAGGCAGAAGGTAGCTGTCTGTGGTTTAATGAAATGTACACAAAGATATTTATTTTATATTTATTTATTTATTTGATTATCTGCTGCTATTCTACATGAATTAGACTCAAATATTCACCTTTTTAAAGACTTCTAAATCCAAAAATGCACGCAATGCTATGTGCCTAATTTTAGGAAATACTTATTGATTAGTTGAACCATTAACAGCGGTTTTATTTTAGTAAGCTACATTTCAATAAATCTGGTTGTTTAAGCAGCAAAGAGCCTGAAAAATTGCTCATGCTCACATCTGAAAACATGCATGCAAATAGTGTGTTCTCTCAATCCTGTTGTTTTTATGTTTTTAGACTTGACCCTGTATCTTGGTAGGTTTTATGTAAAACAAAATGTAGCGGCCTAGGTTATTCTGCAGCAAATATAACCCTAAATCCAAGTTTTTTTTTTCCTGTTATCACTGATGTGGAAGTAGACAAGGTGCAGTGATATAGAGACAATAGACTTGTGAGATGATGTCTCATAAACAGGTCAAATCTGTGCGAGTTGAAATTTAGGCTTTCAACACCTGTGACTATGTAATTAAGTTAAGTCAGAACTGTCCACAGCTACTTCACAGCCAAAGTCACCTCTCTTCACTAAAAAGACATTTACAGTGAAGCAGCTGTACAGGAAGTGTGAATTAATGACCTATTAAAAATAAAAGGTCTGCTTGCTCTCACTCATTCCTTTGCAGCACTTTGTCACCAGAATGCACTTTCATAACCTGAGGAAAAAAAGGAGATAGCTCAGGACACTGAAGGTTTTAACCTGAGTATTTTTTGGAGAAGTCAAAGATGACGACAGGTTATGGTAGATGGCATTCTGTTAATCCTTGTTTCACACCAATAAATGGTGCAATAATTGAGACATGGAGTGGTTGTTAGCCTGGTAATCTGACAAGTCTGCCGAGCTCACGTTTTATTTGCTCTGGCAGATACGTCTGCACCCCCCTCACATTCAGACAGATTTCTACCCATCCTGGTCCATGATAGGCCAATCAGGATTGTACACGCATACAGGAGATGCCCACATGGGGACATTGGAGTACCTGGTTGGCTAGTGCAGGATGCTGGACGGGCCTCCAAGACACCAGTCTTACAAAATTTAGATCAAACTGTCAAACTCGGCAGTGCTGATCAGATATGAATCAAGATTCTGTTACTGCATTGCCTGTTTCCCACCACAGATTTTTCAGATGTATATTTCAGTGTGCTGTTGGGCTATAATATGAGAGAGTTTGTGACCAGGCCAGCATTTTTTCCTTCTTGAAAACAGACGAAGCACTGCCCAAATTCCATACGTCACACGTTTCATTTCTCTGATTGGTTGTAGGTCTATCCAGTTGCATCCAGAGGCATTTTGGTCTATGGTCTCTGCCTGCCTGGAAATTGAAAATGAACTAACAAGTTCCAGACTAAAATGCATTTGAAAATTAGTCTGACAATGCCAGGTTAGGGATTTGTTTGCATCTCAGTATGATAATGATTATGCTGAGACTTGTTTTGTTTTTGTTTTTTTACAGACTGCTCATAAAAAGACTTTCTACTACCTAGAACAGCTGATCCTCAAGCACAAGCTCCATCAGAATTCCCTCAACATCAAAGAAATCCATGGTAGGTTTGTGACATATGATTTCATATATTCTATTTTTTTTAATATCAACCTTTATTGCCTCATCTTGGACAAAGGGAATTGCTGCAACATCAACATCACAGTAATAAAAATGTAAGAAAACATGCAAATAAGAACACCCATACAGACACTAACCTGAGATTTAAAAACATGATCATTAAAATTAATACAAAAAGCATTCACTCATTAAAAAACTGCAGTCCAAGGTAAAAACACCTCAAGCATACACACTGTAGTAAATAAATAAGACACATCTTATTACACATGTTTACCAACAAGCACACTAACGGTGAAGAGCAGTCGATATAGATGCTTTGCTGTCCTTGATCAGTTGTCCATTAATATTTGGTGAAGGACAGCGAGCACTCAGATAAATGCTGCTCTTCACATATGGTAGTGTGCGTATCTTTCAAAGTAGACTCCTGATGTTTTTCCACTGAGAAGTGAGGAACTTGTCTCATTCGTCACCGGCGTAACTAATGTGGATTAGAACTAAGCAGAACATAATGATGTGTCGTGTGTTAATTACCTCTTCCCGCACTAGACAGTAAGCCATGTGTGCATATCACTGGCGCCAATCAGTTCATACAGCTGGCCTCGTGTGGGCCTCAGTGGGGCATGAGTCGTGCATCTAATCAGCATGCTGTAATCAGAGCAGGCATTCCACACCAGATTCCAGCAATGCAAACTCACTTCATACCCTATTTAGAGATGCTAAGCGCAACCTCATACACAAACAGTCATCCACACACTCTGGCACACATGCTGCGCATTGAGTGAGCAGCCTCTGCACTCTTGGACTGTGATGTTGAGTTTGGCTCTGGTTGTGTAATTTAAATCATCCCCATATCTCAGCAGGACTTAAAAGCTTTATGAAGGTTACAACATGTGGCTGCCATATTTTCTCCAGTATTCATCTGCTGTGTGTTCCATGTGTTCTGCAGTGGTGATGACCCATGGAGCACGCCTGTGATGAATTTATTGGTGGAGGGGTTTGATGTTATTGCTCTCTTTTTTTTTTCTCAGACGGGATTGATTTCTACTATAGCACCAAGCAGCACGCTCAGAAGATGGTGGACTTCCTCCAGTGCACTGTGCCCTGCAGGTGAGCAGTGCTTCAGTCTGGGCTTATGAAAACATTGTTTTCACGAGCCTCGGTATTAGGCCAACATTACCCTTTTTATTTATTTAGAACATAACCAACAGAGCCTGACTAGATTCAGTAGTTATGTTTCCACACAATAGTCCAGAAATTTATGACCAAATGCAACAATGTCACAAAAAATTATTGACTTGATAGGTGTTACCAAAATGTTGATTGAAGTGAATAAATTCTAATAAAATTCCTTAAAAAACTGCATAAACAATTTTTTTAGCTGTTAAAAATAGGATTTTAAAGGTGTGTGTGTGGAGGGGTGTTCAGCTGTTTGCATTCTGCAACCTCACCGTTAGATGCCACTAAATCCTATACACTCATCTGGTAGTATAGTGTTCCTGTTGCTATGGACATTATCATTTGTCAGAGAAAACTGTAGCTATAGCTGTATGTAATCGGTCACCTGGATGTGTAGATAGCATGTTTATTCCATGAATGTGGAACATCTTATTGCAATTAAGCTCTTGTGTTATGATTTATCCACCTAGAACACCGTGGACTATGTCTCTGAATGAGGTCTGATAACGACACTTTGTTTTCATTTTTAAAGGTCAAAGACATCCCAGCGCCTCATCTCTCATGACATCCACTCAAACACGTTCAACTATAAGAGCACCTTCTCTATCGAGATTGTACCTGTCTGCAAGGTTTGTTTTCAATTGTAGTTGAATTTTTGTTTCTCTGAAATGGAGCTGAGACACAACCATATCTGCTCAGAGCGGACCAGACAAGCCAAATCCTTCACTTTGTTAGTTTAAGAAAAATGTTGGTTGTCATATGTTCTGTGATAGGCAGATAAAAGCCTGAGGCTGGCCAAGAATCTTTCATGTTATATTTGTTTTTGACACTGACACAGTAATAAATTGAACTCATTTAGTATCAGAGAGGATTAATGTGCTTGAACATGAACAGTGAAGGTGGGGATAGAGATTTTTGGCAGAGGCTTATCTTTAATTTTCAATAGTTGCTTAATCCAATTTGACATGTAGCATTAGTTTTGTATTTTCAATAGCAATCCATACCTTTTTGTGTTTTTTTGCATAGACTGGTTGAATGACAGGGGTGCCAAATGGTGCAAAATCCCCTGACATCTTCAATAAGCAAGTGGATATCAACAAATATCAAGATCTTTATCAGATATTTATTATATGTGAACTTGTAAATCTTGGCTACCATGGTAATTTTTAGACTACAAAGATATAATCCAGACGCACTTGTTATCTCAGCTTTAAGATAACAAGGCCTTTCTTTAGAAACTAAGAATGGAAGTGCACATTTTGTACTTTTTTTTTAACTTACCGTAGCAAGTCAGCAGTCTTCACTTTCCCTATGAGCTCACTTCTAACCCTAGTTGTCTGATTGCTAGGACAATGTTGTGTGCCTCTCACCACGGCTGGCGCAGAGCCTGGGGAACATGGGTCAAGTGTGCGTCTGCATCCGTGTCACCAGCACCATCCACCTCATCGATCCCAACACCCTGCAGAGTGAGTATCTCCACTGCTAGTGACCTGCTGAGTTCTACCAGGTCCAGTTGCCTGAGTGTACTCAGCTTTTGGGATGCAGTAAGAAGCACAGACACTCTTTCATTCAATAATATGAACTCAGTGTAGGCATTGTGAAATACCTAATGTACAGTGGGTTTAACAATTGCTCATTCGTTGTCTTTTAATGGACTCATTTAATTGAACAGCTCTACACATTATTAGGGTCTTCTGCATTATTATAGGTTCTCCACTTTAGGAATCATTGCTACAGGTTGTACATATTTATACATTTGTGTCTTTTTGTGTCTAGCAAAAAACATCAATCGCTTTTGCTGTATATTACTATGGTAACGCTCATTTCTTGGTTAAACCCTTCAGTGCTGCACTAAGCTGACCCCAGTCTGCTGACCACATGTTTATCAGAGTCGTCTAACTCAACAGCTTCCTTCTGCTCCCAGTTACAGCACAGCTCGAGGCACACACACACACAAAAAAGAAAAACATATTTTTAGTTTACATAAAGCATTCTGTCGCAGCCAAGTCGGCTTATTTGGATGCATTTTTAATCAATACACGTATGGTGACAATTAGTGATGATGTGTTTCCTCTCTTCCTGGTGTAATCACTAATTACTTGAGAGGCTTTGGCGCTCCTCAACAGAATTCTGACATCTTGGAAGCAGCACACACGTTTTTAATTACTCTTCAAAGACTAGGCTATTTTTGTTGCAGAAAGTTTTGGAGCTGGCTGAATATCAGAAACAGCCTCGAGGCAGAGCTCTATTAGGCAGATCTGGGATTCAGTTGGCAATTAACTGGAGTATTAAAAGTATTTATTTATATTACTGTTTGTCTGCTTGTGTTTGCTATCTAGGCAGAAACACATCACTCCTGTTTGTCTGCATCTGGTTTATTTTTGATATGTGGAGTTAGAATAATACATTAATAGACATGTCAGATTCATATTAGCTCTGACTTTTGATTAAGAAGAATGTGTTTTTAAGGAATTCAAAAAATATTTTAAATTTTGCATTAGGAGTGATTCATTTCTTTAAAAAGCTGTCTGTGAAACAATAAATGGAGAAGTAAGAAGTAGATTGAGTGGGTATTTTATAATTGGTGTTCACTTTTTGTCTGTCTGCTAAATACTTCCAACTCACTAGTTGCCGAGGTGGATGGGAACACATACTGGCGTACCCCCTTCAGCAGTCTCTGTAACCCACGGCAACTGGAGGAGTTCATCGTTATGGACATTGACATCATCAGAGACCAGAAACTGGGTGCTGGAGCTGGCATAAGGTCCAATAAGGTGAGCGTGTGTGTGTGTGTGTGTTGTTGCAGAACAGATTGCATTATGGTGGAACATTGCTCTTCTCTTGGAAGCAAAATCAATAGTGAACCATTACATTATCTCTGAACCTGTATGCAGGATTCAAGCCAAAACAACAGAAACACACAGGGGTGTTTGTTTCGCTGGTGCAGGGAATGAGGTTTGCAGGAACATTGGGCTCGCTCTCTCTTCTGTCTGAATGCTGCATTATTATCGACGCATCTGTCGGAACAAATTGGAGGGAAAGAATAAGAGTAATGTTGTTGCAATGGATTGAAAGTAAATTACTGTTATCTGTGTGTGTGTGTGTGTGTGTGTGTGTGTGTGTGTGTGTGTGTGTGTGTGTGTGTGTGTTACAGCACACCCTGGCTGAGGTGTGGGTTCAGAAAACATCAGAGATGGACACCAGTCAGCAGTATCACTGCCGCACATTCCTGGGCCACCTGCTTAACATAGGAGACATGGTTCTCGGGTGAGTATGGAGGAGGCACAAGAAGTTGAGATGTTGGTCAGGTTGTCAGTGAAATAAAGATTGACGGCAGACTGTGAGCTTTGCACTTAATGGCACATTTACTATTCACCCTATAGGTTTGACTTTGCCAATTCCAACGTCAATGATGAGTATCTGAATAAGATGAACTCCAACTACATTCCTGATGTGGTAAGACTAAACTTGCACTCCGTCCTGTATGTGCCTGCAGTCCACTTGTTTGACACTGCCCTCTGGTGGTGACATAAAATACTGATAATTGTATATTTACTAATCCTCCCATAGAATCACACAACAAAACTATGTAGGAATCTGTTGTTGTTCATTTAATTTGTACAATGAAAATGTGGCCTCTCTAAGGTTCTGATCAAGAAGAGCTATGACCGCACGAGGAGGATGAAGCGCAGGAACTGGAAACTGCAGGAGATGGCCAGAGACCGAGAAGGCATGGACACAGATGATGAAAGGTAGGAGTAATTGTCATGAAGTGAATAGTCTGTTCTCTCTTCAAGGCTTCTTATTGCCAACAGATCCCATGAAAACACCAAAACCAACAATGCAATACACTCACAACACAAAATACACTCTCCAAATACCCTACCTATTAAATTTAACTGAAGATATGGGTCTTACAAATGGGTCATGGATTTATTTTCTAAAGCAGCAGAGCACTGTAGATTTTTAGCAAATGTTACTCAAGAAGAAGAAGAAGAAGTGCATTTGTTGGAGACTATTTTCAGCCATGTTTAATGCATCCAGTACTTGGTGTTCTATCGAGTATTTAAGGCAGCACGATGGTGTATGTGGGATGAATTAAAAATAAATGTATGTGCCCATGTTCATGGTAATGAAGGAAGATGTCACCCAGTGAAACAGTGTGACTCACTGATGGGATTTTTAAATAGTTTTTGGACCACAATGGAGGTCTGTGGCACAAAGGAATCATCTATATCTGGCTTTGACAACAGCCAGTTAATTGTTGGTTTTGGTTCTTTCAATGGAATTTGTTACCTAATATCCTGTATTCAGTTGCATGGAATAGTGTATGGATGTAGAAATATGTTTACAAAAAGATTAATTAATCAATTATGTCTTGAGTTTACAGAAAATAATTAATTTAGTTTTATCCTAAAATGCATTTTCAAACCGTGAGGGATTTCTTAAAGTTTGTTTTCTGCTCAAATGTACTTTACACAAAAAATAAGAGGAAGCATTCAAGATATCTGTAGCGGTGGTTTAAGACATGACTAATGACATTGTTTTAGTTGATGAATAGTTTGAAAATGTGCCAAGAATGCCAAGCATCCCGCGGAATGTTTTTTTTGTCTGTTATGTCGTACCACATAGGTTTTCTTTTAACTTGCTGTTTTGTCCTCAGACAATACCAGGACTTCCTGGAGGACCTGGAGGAGGATGAGGCACTGAGGAAGAATGTTAACATCTACAGAGGTGAGCAGCTGGACACTGCAGACTTTCTGTTGATGTATTTGCTGCATGTTTCCATTGTTGCAACTGAAATAGTCAGGCTACGGCTCATTTACTGTCAATGGCTGCTTAAGCTGCTGATAGATCTAGGGACACAGTTTATTGTAGATAATGTATTGGATGAGAGAAAAGAGATTGATTATTTTTATAAATATTTTAATTTCAGATGCAGCAAAGATTCCAGTGGAGAGCGACACTGATGATGATGGAGCTCCGCGTATCTCCCTGATGGAGATGATGGAGGAGCTCAGCCTCTCAGATGCCACAGGAGGAGAGGGTGCCGACATGATGACAGAATAGCCAGTTACCATTCTGCCTGTGTGACACTGACAGCTGATCTATCAGATGCAGGTCCACTGATGATACAATGATAGTTACAGAGCCGAGGCATCTGATTATGAACTGACAGCAGATTGAGGACTGATTGAACCGTTGACAGATGATTTTTCATACTGAAAATGTGCAGTATTTCTGACTGGTGTGACTTATTGACTCATTACAGTTAAAACTGCAGTATAACAGTGTCATTTAACAAATCTCCTGAGTACTTATTTACCTAGTCCACCTCTTCTCAGTGGATTTTTCCTCTCCACAGTTAACCTACAAAATTAACATTTTGAACTGTAAAGGACCCTTCTCTCTATTGTCATATAAGGTTTGGAAGTGATATAGAAATGCTGTGTTTCTGCTTCACAACATTAAAATAAATATGTCTGCACACTTTTCATATACATTTTGTACTTCGACATGAAATAGTCAGTTGTCAAGTGCTCTGCTGGAGACATCCACCAGAGGGAGCTCAGAGCCACTTAGAAAAAGCACATATTCAAATAGGTGAGTCAAGCCTCTTAATGGTGTGATTTGGTTAATGTGGGCAATATTCAAATACAGACTCAGCTGCAGAGCCTTGTCAGCCTGAATGTGCTGTCTGTGCTCTGAAATGGGATAAAATTTAAGATACAAATAAGGATAAGGGTGTTTTGAATAACAGCACTGTCCTGAAATGATCTGGAGTGATGTGAAACATCTTGTGTAAACGCTCTATAATTACAAAATTACATTTAAAACATATAGGACATCACTAGGCACCTTTCAAATTAACGGCTATTTTGTTATAAATGAAGGCTATTTATTAATTCATCTTGTAATGTCAGTAAGTTAGGTAAGTAAAGTAATAGCGCAGTACTTTTAATTGTTCTGTAGATTTGTTACCTAGTAGTCTGATAGTCTAGTTTTTAATCTTAGGATTTAGAAAGCATAATTGAAAGCATAACCTGTTAAATAAAGAGGGAATACGAAAAACAAAACAAGTTCAAGGAAAAGTGCAAAGTGTGGAAGATTTGAAAATTTGAACAGATTATCAGATCATTTTCTATTTGTTTGTCCTGATTCTCATTGGTGGTAGCTCCATATAGATGCTGCTGCATCTGTTGAAACTACAGCGGGTTGCCCATGTACATTATATTGTAGAGCTGGAGTCAAATGTATAAAATACCAGAACATTGCACATAATGAAAACATACTTTGTGAAACAAGGGAAAGGGTAATTATTGTGAGATATTTTGCCTTTTTAATTTTATAATATTTTGAAAGCACAGAATTTGTATCAAATTGAATATTAGATCATTTAACAATGACAATTTTGGGAATGTAAAATCCTGAAATCTTTTCAGCAGTCTGGTGTTTGCATGTTGCTCAGCTGTGTAAACCTAATGACATAAAGCTTCATTTAACCAAACACACTAGAGGAATGTGTTTTAGTCTGCATGGCATGTCTCACATTTTAACCTGTGGTCCAGTTTTGTTTTTCACAAACCTGAGCTGGTTGTCAATGGTAATCTGATCTACTTGGGAAAGTGAAGAGTTTGAGTGAGAGAGAGAGAGAGAGAGAGATTGGGGAGGGGTCTCCTTTTTTCTGATCACCCTCCTGTTGACCTGATTTTCTCACCATTTTTGCACGTGTACAAACTGAGCCCTTGTGACCCAAATGCTTTGCCTCTGGCACCACATTACCTCGAATTTTATTGCACACTCACTTTCCAGGTATTAGAAGACACATCGTGTGTTATTGGATCTTTGATTGATAACAGCATCAGAGGCTATGTGTATTATCTATGACAAATCATTTCTGAGAACTATTGAATATTTGCAGAGTTGAAAATGTTCTGGCATTCCTCCTCATTCCTCAGCAGAGCTTGTGATGCTAACAAAATTGCAGTGTATCCAAAAGTGGTGCGCCACGGCGGCACTGCCCGTGTTTACGCATCAATAATGCATGGTGCTGTGAAGTGTAAGAACTGAGCTGGTCAGCAAACCCTGGGAAGATAGGAGATAAGATTTCCTAACTGTATGTCTGATTGACCCAAAACAAAGAGACACCATCTTGAAGCTTATACTTGAATTTCAGGTGTGTTTAGGTAGAGCGTTTCTGTGGTTGGTTATTAACGGTTCCTATTCAATTCTGCAAGATGTCTGATAGGCACCCTTCAGGTTATTCACACTTTAAAGACTTTAAAGAGAAGATAGGCTATATACCCATAACACATTTCTGAATATATTATATTGTATCCCAGTGTGCATAATAGGCTTTTGGCATTTTACCGAGGAAAACTGAGCCACAGCTGCTGTAGAGTTGGTCAACTCTGTGGTCACTGGTGCGTAATATGTTATGGCTACATCACCTGATTGCAGTCACACACCAGCCATTTCTCTGTTCCTGATTCCTATTCATCGATATACATAATCAAATATCAGCCACCAAAATGTCAACGCCTATCTATGAGGACAAAAGACAGTAGAGAATTTGTCTGACAAGATATTTATATATTTCTTCCAGATGGTTTACAAACGTAGGGGAACACTTCTAAATGTTGCAGGCACTGATGTGATCTCATAACTCTGACTTTTGCAACCTGACCGCGCTATAAGATTGTTTTTTTTCTTTTCTTCTTAAGTCTACCAAAGGCGGGGGGGCGGGGGGGGGGGGGGGTGAAGTGAAGCAGGACTGAATGGTTTATGACCTTTTCAGACAACTTGACTGTCCAAAGACTGCAGCTTATTATTTAAAGCACGTTACCAATACTTTTTTTTGCGGGGTATCATTTCTTTCAATTTTTGTTTAATCTTTCATCTTCATATAGTCATGTTCATATAAACTATAGCATCCTAGGCTGCGGTTTAAGTGCATACCATTGTGGTGCCTGTGCTGGCTCGGTTTGTTTTTTCCCATCCTGTCCAGCCCTGTTGTTGCTGCTGCTGCTGGCTGCCTACGTCAGAGGTGATACTGTGGTGCAGTGTCTGGCTGCAGCATGGTGGGACAGATGCGCAGGAGGATGCGACACACGGACTGAAAGAGAAAGTTTAAAGATGCTGCACAGAGCAGCGGACTTCACATGGCGCAAATAGGGCTGCAACCAAGACATCGAGTCCTCCTGTGCCTCTGATGGGAGGACTGTTTTCTTTTGGCTGCCTGAACACACACACACACACACACACACACACACACATACCAGCCTGTGCGTTACGGTCACTCAACCTGCAAGATCTGTGAGCCAGGTGAGTCGGAAGTGTAAACACGAGTAGTGGGTGTGGTATCATTCTCATAGTCTGTGTGACCTCCTTACATATAGGCCGTGGCAAACTGGTGAGACAGCTTTTCGTTTACACAAAGCAACTAAGCAGCAGCCGGACCCGGGCTGTTGTCTGTGGCTCGTCCTGTAATCTGTCATTAGTAGAAAATATCCAGGAGGTCTGACATCGGCTGCTAAGGTGAGGTGAGTCGATATGGATTCGGTTATACACAATTCAGGCTACACTGAGTGCTCAAGAGCTGATATATCCCCTCTAATATTCTACTTAACGATTCAAATATCAATATGACAGCCAATGATGAAATATATTATTGCTATGTGCAGGTCCTTAATATAACACATTTAAATCATTATAGGCCAGGATGAACGACTTTTACTTTGGTAGTTCTGTGGGACAAGCCTCTTAATTTAGTCATTTATCAAGATATTTGGATTATAATAACAGAACAGAATACTATCATAGAAAGCTGTTTACTGTAATGTACTTTTGTTTAGGTTATAGGCTGTTGTTATCTTTATGTAGTGGCTATTAAGGAAGTTAATTTGGTTTCCTTCTGTACACTACTGAAAACGGACTTTTTCTCTACTTATAAAATATATTTTAGACAGCCACCTGTAGCGCACCTGTTGGCCCCACCCCCAGCCTGTGTAGCAGACACTGTTAACGCCTGCGGCTAAACCTGCCTTCACATAAACACAGATTATTTTATTTGATATGGGGGAAAACGGTTACAATTACTACGAAAACCACAACCAGTGCAAATTTTAAAACAAGTGTATGTCATTTCCTCCAAAGTGCATGCATTTTACACCTGTGCAGTATATTCTTAAATTGTGGGAAACCATTGCTCATTACTTTCATCACATAGCATAAACTCATTTATAAGTGTCCAGTGTGTCGAGCAGGGGAAGAAGTGTGCCAAGAAAATAAGGGAGGAAGATTTTGAGTGCTCTGGTCCATGTGGGACCCCTGGGTTTAATTTCTCTGTGTTTCTCCACCCACACAACTAATGCCTTTAAGACCCTGAGCTCCCACATGGTCTGTTGATTGCCCCCTCAGGGCTCTGCAGTTGGTTTGGAGGGGCTAGAGGAATGCTGCTAACTCTTCTTCATACCTCCTTATTAATTGTCCCCGGGATAATAACAAACATGGGACAGAATATATTTGTCTGTCTGGAGTATCAGTATTCATGATTACAAATGATACATGATGAGGATATTCTTTTCTGCATGTTGATCGTCAAAATTGTTTCCATAGAGAGAAAATTCCTCTTGTTCAGGGTGTTTTCTCCTTCCATGTATCTACTAAAATACTGATTGTAAGTAACTAAGGACTGTATTTAAGCACAACTTGAGTGTTACCATTTTTATATTGTTTTTTTTTTACTTCAACTATACTACATTTCAGAAGTAAACATTGTACTTTTAACTCCTCAACATTCATGTTACAATGAATACTGTAACTTAAGTTCAAGGTTTCACATACAAAAAAATTATGACAAGTATTTATTAAACAATGCATCCAGTATATAAAGTTGTATAAAATAGCTTAATTTAACTAAACTGCTCGACATCAGTAATAATAAATAATACTAAGAAGAGAAATTGTCCTTATCAGTACTTTGACTTTTGATACTTTAAACACACTGTGCTGTTATTACTTCTGAACTTGAGCAAAACTTTAATGCAAATATGTCTTCCACCACTGCAAGTTACAGTCATGACTCAGATCACTTAGAGATGTTGTTGAATCTCACGTAGATATTTATCTTAGCACTGTAGACTGTAAGTGTATGTCTTATCTTTAACACTGTTTCTTTGTCCTCTTTACATGTTGACATCTCTCTGTCTTTCTCAGTCACACTATCTCTTGTATCTCACAACATTTCGCCTCCATTGTCCCTTCCATCCAGCCTGCAGGATGAACTTCAAAAACTTTAGAGAGTACCTGGCCTGGCTCTACTACCAGTATCTACTCATCACGGGCATCTATGTCCTGGAGCCGTGGGAAAAGTCCATCTTTAACTCCATCCTTTTCTCCGCCATCGCCATGGTGATCTACACCTCATATGTCTTTGTGCCCATCCATGTGCGCCTGGCACTGGAGTTTTTCTCTGGGATCTGTGGTGGCCAGCCTGAGAGCACCATGACTCTCATAAACTAAAAGAAAGCAGAGAATATGGAGGAAAAGAGGAAAAGAGACAGTGATCGGGGGGATAAGTCCCCAAATCATTTCCTATAACTCAAATTTGTAGCTCTTGGAGCACCTTGAGCTGTGAGCACCACATTAATGAATCCTGAACCTGTCAGTCACCTCAGCGAATCCCAATCAAGACTGAAAACAAGAAGATCTTAAAGGAATATTCTGTAAATCAGAGCCTTACTATCTTATTTACATCCCAAACCCTCTGGCCTTACCCCATGGTATTAGACACATGACTGTACATTACTTTCACACCCTCGCTGTGAAATGTCTTGTGAAAGTTTGTTTGTCCTTTTTTTCTTTCTTTCTTTTTTACTCTTCTTACCCTATGTCCTGTGTGAGTGCATACCATCTCTGGGTTTTGCATGATAGGGTCATACATGGGTAGTAGATTTGCATGCTCGTCTCATTTCAAAATACTACTAGACTCTCTTCTTTCCGTCATGCCTTTGTAATCACAGTTTTTATGAGTGTCTATTTATCTGCTGCATCTGTGATGTGTTATCACTGATTGTGAAGAGCTCCCTGATAAAGAGGGAGTTAGTACTCATCCCAACATATTTGACATTAACTTACTGGTTGATCTATGGTTTTGTATCAGAGCCACTATCACCTTTTTTTACTTACCTTTATGCACTGTAATACTAACTGGCAGGGTACCATTGCACATTTCATGAAGCCATTGTGTTGCCGATCTTCAAAGAGAGGGTTGATAGAAAACTAAAGCTATGCAATGAATCTAAAGTGTCATGATCAGGGATCTGTCAGTTGTTGGAATGTTTGGCCCAAGCATACATTTGCCAAATCACTGGTCAAAGTGAGGAATAAACTGCAATAATGGCATCGATATGTGCCGAGCCCTCTCTTTATCTCCAGTGTGTTAACTGTTGGTATGTCCAAAGGTGTGCTCAGCACTGAGCATTTGCAAATATTGACAAAACACACCTTTGTGTGTTAGGCTTAACATAGATTTATTTAATTGAAAACGTCTGAACTCAAAGCAAAACAATTTGCTTTCACATGCAAAAATGCAGACATTGCAATAAAATTGGCCTGAATGAAAGGCAAAGCCTGACTGGCCGACCAAAATCACTGTCTTCCTGGTAGTTGAGCATTGAGCATTGAGCATTGCGTTTAGTTGTGTGTTCAAGATCATCTTTTTGTGCTTTGGGTCAAGGGCTCGCTGATTAAAGTGTAAACATGATCTCTAAGTTAAACTTATTTATATGGAGTTATATATTTATACACACTGGTAAATGCTTGGCTGGTTACAATGTCAATTACCAAACTGTTTTGATTATTTATATCTGTGTTCTCTTGTGGCCATAAATAACACATATAACTTGTTCATTATGTTTTCCTCCAACTCAAAGTGCTTTTATATTGTTCTTAGTTTGTCATTTAATCTTGCATAGTACAGACATTTCTGTACTATGAAGGAAGATCTCTTTAAGAAGCTTTAAGACAGAAGGTATCTCTGTTGTCGCCAAATTAATGTTTTATAAATATTGGCTATGATAACAATACTTCACTGCAATATTCAGAAAATAAAGACAAATGAAAATACATATTTGTCATCCAAGTTTGGTTTTTGATTTGAATGTCTTTGTATGCTGATAAAACATGCAGCAAGCCTTGTATGCCTCACATACAGTAACTGTGTAGCAAACGCAAATCAAACAGAGCAGTTAGTTAGAAATGGAAGAGCAAGTGAAATAAAAGCTTGGGTGGCACATTTCTCACACAAAGGACTGTAACACATTAAGTGAATCCAGACAATAAGAGGCAGAGCCACTAAACCAGTTCTTCCCAGATAGTGCAGGAATGAATACCCAGGGGCTACACGTTCCCCACTGCAGACACTGTCCAACCTCTCCAGGGTCTGTGTTGGCATAGTTTAAACCAATGTAAAACACAGTGAGAAGGGTTTAAATGCTTGCTGGTAGAACAGTGTGAAATTTATGGCGCTAAATTTAAATTTGCACTGCACACTTCCTGCATTATTATTAACATAGATGAGGGGTGAGGGAGCAGGAAATTGTTTTGGTTATCAGTTTGGCTGCAGTAGAGGGAACAGTCAGGTAACTATGTTTATGCTTTGTAACTGGACACCTCCATCTAATTTTTTTACCCTGGACGATGGAACACAATGGCGGCAACAGCATCTGTTTCCAACCTGCCCACCATAACACAACCCAAAATACTACTGAAGCCCTTTCCTTTCCTTTCTGTCCTTTCCTTTCTCTTCACCAAGGGCGATTCTAGGATCAGAACTTTAGGGGGGCTCAGCTCCCAATGACAATTTGGCATTCAATGCTCAGTGTTTCCCACAGAATTTTGAGAGACTATGGTGGGTGGACCTTAATCCGACCCTCTAGGGGGGAGTCTTAGCAGGCAGTCCTATGGGGGGGGCAGTTGTGTTTAAGACTGGAAATAGTGAGTGGACATGGTCTGCTCCATGATGCTACTGCACCTGCTGTGGAAACTGGGCTGCCTTGGAGACCGGTGGCCTGATGCCTGCTGGCTCTGCCACTGTGCCTGCAGCCCTCCCTCACCAGGCAGGCATGAAAACAAATGTACAAGCTGTCAAAAGCTTGCAAAGCAAAAGTGAACAAAAATGATTAAATTTAAACAAAATTATTCCATACATGGGCATGCTTATTCAGTATATAAGCGTTGATTCAGTTCATTAGCTGAACCATACTGAAAGCAGAGCTGTTGGATGCTTTCCACATAAAGCCTATTGAATATGACCATAGTGTCGTTTAGAGTATGTAATGGGCAATGTTTGGGCTTGAGTCTGTTTTGGGAAAGTGAACTGGGTTGGTCATTATGATGTATGGGAACTTGGCTGTGCCATAGATTTGAGCCATCATCACCTCATCATCTATTGTTTACCACTTTCATTAATTTGACCAGAGGGAAGTTTAAGGTATAAATGAAGGAAAATGATGTGGATCAGATGGGATAGTTTGGTCTTCCATAAACCTGTCACACAGACTGATGCGATGCAGGACTCACCTCTGTCCTTGTGTTCGGCATGACTCACATGCTGAAAGTAGCTACTTTTTCTTTAGTTTACTCTTACTCATATCTCCCAGTACTATTCTGCTATATTGCTCCCATTTTCATTGCTCGTAGCTTCTTCATGCAAAGCCTTGTCCTCATACACACTTTACCTTCCTCCTCATATCCAGAGTATTGGATCTTATGATTGATAGAGGTCTATAAAACAGTGTCCGCAACATAAGCACTCACTCACAGTGTATACATACAAAAGCCTATATTTTCACCAGAAAGCTTCATGATAGAGCAGCAGCCAATGGATGCATATTGATTTTTTTAAAATGAATGTCCATATGTTTATCAACTGGTGCAGTTTTGAGCTATGACACACACACACACACACACACACACACACACACACACAAACAGGCGTTATATTGATTGCTGTGTTTTTTTCTTCTCTCTGATGAATGGGAACACAGAGTGGGGGAGATGCTAGCAGGCTAGTGTTTGGACCACTGAAGGAAAGTCCTATTTTCAGCTTTGCATATCACTCTGCAATCAAGAGGATAGAGGTTAGGATGGTTGAATGCCTTGGTGAGGCAGTTATATTTGTGCCTTTCATTGGTTGTGCCTTTTTTGAACTGTCACTAATCAGAGCAAGAGAGAGAGAGCGGCAGCCAGTTTATAATTAAAGTGATAAATACAACATCTGTCTCCAGAGTGACAGCGAGAGAAAGGGGGTGAGATAAAGAAGAAGGAGGATACAGATGGAAGCCCCAGAATAAGCAAGTGGACAGTGGAGGGGTGATGATGAGAACAAAAAAAGAAGGTATCGTTGCAAGGCGGAGGGAGTAATCCAGATGACACCAGCAGAGTGCAACATTAGAAAAATGAAAAGCCATCCATTTATTCACACATGCACCTCCTGCAAAACAAATCAGCAGAAATCCAGGCGTCTCTCTGCTCCTTATTTATGGCTGCCCCAATTACAGGCCTGCTGCCTGCTGCTGCTCAACACACTGTACGTGTATGGAAATTAGGTGCATGTGCATGTGAAATATGGAATGACTTTGCACCATATGCCCACTGTTGGGTTATTTTTCATGTGTGCAATGTTGTGTAATTGAAAGACTTGTTGTGCCAAGGAAGCCAGCTGTATGGAGATGAGAGCAATCATGAATGGATGGACACAGGAAGGGATGAATGGAGTCCAGGAAGCTGTTGACTCAGGATGGTGGAAGCGGCACTTGGCAGCTGCAATGTGCCTTGTGGTGGTGAGAGTCTTTCAGAATGGCGATGAATCTGACGACTCAGTCTGCATTTCGATATTCATCAGTGATGTTATATTTGTACTTTTAAGAAACGTCTTGCCAAGAGAAACATGTTTAGGATTTATATCTAACCTGCTAAACATGGGGCGATTTTAAGTTCTTTAATTCATGTGTTGAAAGTGTTTAAAACTACAAACAAACAGAAGTTGTGTTTGCATTCAGTGTTTCTCACAAAAATAAATAGTGTATTTTTAAGGTATAACAAATCTTACTTGCTTCTTCCTGTGTTTTGCTCATTACTGCCAACAACTGTCAATCAACAGAATAGTATAAAACCAGCATCAGAATGAAAATCATACCATCAAAAAAATGGGACCCACTCATAAAAACACTGCGCTATAGTAGAACCAATCATTTAAAAGTCCACATGGTGCCTTTAAACTGACATAGTACAGATTTTTTTTTTTTGTAAAGTATATTTTTTGGGGGCTTTTTGCCTTTTTAACGTACAGGTCACTAGAGAGAGACAGGAAACTGGAGGCAGAGAGGGGGGAATGACAGGCAGAATTCGAACCAGAATTTGCTGCAGCCTCAACACATGGGGTGGGGTGCTCTACCCATTGAGCTATGCTCTACCCTACATAGTACAGATTAAGCCTGATTTAAACTCTAATTAGTGACCAGTGACTAATTTTAGAATGAGCCGGATTTGCTGAAGACGAGAACACAACATATCAACATGAACTTCCCAGTTAAACAGACTATCCAAGTGAACGCCCAGATATCTGTAAGAACTGACCTGATTGATTGTTTGATCATGGATTAAAAGCGGGGAGTGGTCACCTACTGATTTAGGGTCTATCAACATCTCTTCAGTTTTCTTAACATTAATAATGAGGTGATGGTCGTCGCACCACTGGACAAAAAGTTGAACCTCACTGAAATATGATGAGGGGTCAGCATCTTTGTACAGTAAACTGAGAATTGCTGTATCGTCCGAGAATTTAAAAACATAATTCCCAGGATAGCTGCTGATACAGTCATTTGTGTAAATAGTGAAGAGAACAGGTGAACTAACACAACCTTGGGGTGCCCCAGTGCTGATAGATCTTGGCTCTGAGAGGGTGTTGTTGACTCTGACAAGCTGTGATCTGTTAGTTAAAAAGGAATAAAACCACTTGATGATAAAAGGGTTAACAGTCATCTGCCGTAGTTTCTTAATCAGCAGGTGAGGCTGTAGGATGTTAAAAGCAGAACTAAAATCAATAAACAAAAGACGGGCATAGGCCTTTGGGTTTTCAAGTTGTTTCAGAGTTAGGTGAGTGATGCCATTAATTGCATCATCTGTACCTCGTCCTTGTCTATAAGCAAACTGGAAGGGATCTAGAGCAGAATTTATCTGAGATTTCAGAAGGGACACCACATATTTTTCAAAGCATTTCATGACTACTGATGTTAAAGCCACTGGCCTGTAGTCATTATTATCAGATGGACATGATTTCTTTGGAACAGGAATAATAGTTGATCTTTTCCAAAGGGCAGGGACAGTATGTTGGTCAATGGACTGCTTAAAAATAGGGCACCAGACTGGAGTAAGCTCTTTGTTGCGCAAATGTGCAATTCAGTCATGTATTATTGTTGCGCAAATGTGCAACTTTACTTTTATTTTCTTTCTTTGTTCTTAACTATGGTGGCAGTCTGGCTATCTATCTATCTATCTATCTATCTATCTATCTATCTATCTATCTATCTATCTATCTATCTATCTATCTATCTATCTATCTATCTATCTATCTATCTATCTATCTTGGTTTGCTCTCTTCCCAATCATCAACTTTGGTTTCAACACTGGAAACTGTCTGATCTCACATTCACCCCTTTCATCTCTAAATCATTGTTTGCTGTGTCCTCTGTAAACCGATGAGGTTTGGACTCTGTATTTATTTCAGTTTAATTCTCTTTTCATGCTTTCATTGCCTTTGTGCTTTTTTGATAGGAGCGCAGGACATATCCACCTGTCTCAGCAGGGGCGGAGCTGAGCCCTCCATATGCATCAGACTGCTGCCACAGTATATATAATTAATGGGAAACACCGATAATTTGTTCATTTTTAGGGGTGCTGAGATCAAATTTAGGGGTGCTAGAGACCCCTAAAAAGGGTCGCCCCTGCTCTTCACCTATCTAAACCTGACATTTTCTCATGGTATTCTGCATAGTGCACATTTTTAGGATTGAAATTGCCTCAGCGTCTTTGAAGAGCTGTCCTATGTTTACAGGTCACATGTTAATTTGTATCCCACAAAGGAAGAGGTCAGAGGTTATCTCTTTACTGACAAGATGTAAACAAAGCTATCTGAAGACACAAATGCTCTCAACACACTCAGCGGGGTGGTGGTGCATTGTTTCTGTCATGTTTACATGTGGCCTGTGACCGTTTCTCTTAAAGAAAACTCCTAGCAACAGTCAGGTACACAGACAGAGAGGTATGTGGCACAGAGAAAAACACACACATTTTACAAGTAATTATTAGGCTTCTCTGAATTTGTAATGCTTTCTTCTGGACAAAATCAAAACATAAAGTATTTTATTTTCAGTTTCTATCATTCATCTCTCTCATTCATCAACTGTTGTTTCTTTTTTTTGTGCTATACATTATCTGTAGCAACATGTCACTGCAATGTTCATAAAAAATAAACAATTAAGACAAATGCACAATTGCTTACTCTGTTGTCTTTGTATGTAATTAACACAACTGCAGGAAATATGTATTCATACATATACATAAACATAAACATCCACCAGGTTTTAAAGGCCACGTGCAGAGATACATTTAAAAAAAGCCTTCTTAAGTGCTTGTACTTGAACATCTTTATACCTATTGTCACTACATACCATCAGTAACTTGACACATTTGATGTTTTATGTGGTGCAAAATCAGTGAATTTTACATTTTATAATCTGCTATGACTTCAAGGTGTTGTTTTGGTTTCTTTGTCTCTAATATGGCCAATAATTTACTATTTTTCGCTTAACTGTGTGAATCATGTAATTCATTGTAAAACAACAATTTGCAGTGTTCGGTTACTTTATCAGTTACTAAAAAGAGGGAGAGCGAGAGAGAGAGAGAGAGAGAGAGAGAGAGAGAGAGAGAGAGAGAGAGAGAGAGAGAGAGAGAGAGAGAGAGAGAGAGAGAGAGAGAAGACAAGACACTACCCTGCTATTATAATGTATTATAGTGCCTTTCAACAGTCCTCTTTTGAGGGAACATTGTTAGGTCGTCTGGGTTTGGGTGTGCCTGTGTTTACGTGTGTCTCTGTCTGTTGTCTGAATCATTAAAAGGAGGCTGAGACTTGGTTGAACATACTCTTTTAACTGCACATCTCCTTTTAATGATTCAGATGTGTATATGGAAAAAGTCAGGGGTTTATCTCAGAAAAGTTTAATTCATACTGGGTATAAAATTGTGTTTTTCGCCCCCCATTAAACTAAAATTCAGGAAGATTTTGTGAGCTAACAAGCCTTGTAAATATCCTTCGATCATTTTCTTTCCTTACTGTATTTCAATTTTGAACTAAAACTAAGGTTTTAAACACATCCACTGAGCAATAATTAGCATGGCTCAGATTAGACAATCATGTGTTAACATGATTTAGGAATACAGTCACCAATAGAGATCAGGTATTCACAATCACATTATTATAGTTTGATTATAATTGGTGTTGTATGTGTACTGCATGTAAGCAGTTCTTTCTAGACTGATATCAATCATACAATGTTTGTGGTGTGGCATTCAGAGTCATTGTGCAATTACTGCTGTACTCTGTTGATCAAAGATGGAGGAGGAATTCAGCTCAAGACACACCTCCCAGCTCTATATCTGAATTATGAATCAGTCAATAAGAGCCTAGGAGGGGCTGAACTGATAAAACCTAAATACCACTAAGTCATGAAACCAAGGCTAGAACCAAACCCTGATGCAGTCAATGGACTTCCTGATGGATTCACTACAAATTAAATCATGCTGTTTATAGATATTCACAAGCAGCATATAACATACAGGAGTGTTGTATTCTTACATGTACTTGTGAGTGCAATGTCAATTTGGACATGGTAAATAGTGTACAGGCTTTAAAGGACTAGTGTGTAGGATTTAGTGGCATCTAGTGGTGAGGTTTCAGATTGCAACCAACTGAAAACCCCTTCACTAAAAACATTGTATGTAGGAGAACCCTTTGGTGGTCACAAAACTCATGAAAACACTACCAAAAACATGGCAGTACAACATGGGGGCCTCCATGGAAGAGGACACACTGTCTAATATAGATTTAAAGGGCTCACTGTAACAAAAAGAACACAAATTTTCAATTGATTATGCACTAATTAAAATATACTAACAAATATTATATACAATTTCTGCCAAGTCTGTTCTGCTACATGCACTGGCAGACTGCACATTGGGAGCACCGGGACAATTCCTGGTGGCCTGATAGTCGTTCTGGCCTGACCTGATCAGTCAACTTCACCAGCAACAATACAGTGAGCAAGAATGAGTTGCTGGATGCCCAAACCAATCAAATCCACTTATGTGGTGATGACCGGCATCAGTAGGCTACAGTGGAGTTCGGTACTAAAAAAAAAACGCTGTCTCTATGTCCGTTGCACACACGAAGGCTCAGCTCTGCCCCGCTGAGACAGAGGAGAGGAGCAGCTAATGTTAGCCTCTGCTTTTTTTGCTGTCCTCTGCTCTCATAGTCTGTTCTGCTGCTACTTTATTCCTCCTCGCTGTTCAGTAGAAAGGTCCGGACACTGAATGGTGGACAGAGTTGCTCAAACCTCTGAATCTGAAACAACTGTGTGTTGTTTAAAACACACTTTATACTGCTTTAGTTGGTTCAGTATAAAAAAGTCTTAATTAGAAATCTTTATTTCCATCTGTAAAATAAATCAACTCTGATCCTGATCCACTTCTGTCATCTGGAAGTCTTTTATTGATCAGCAAAAGACAGTTAGTTTAGTTATTTAAAGAAACACAGTGCAAACTTGAAACAATGTGGGAAAAGATGTTTACTGAAAAATGTCAAAATTTAACAGTGTTTTTGCTGATGGGAATATTTATTAATTTCTTTCCTGTGCTTTGTGGGTCTGTCATCATCATTCATACTTATACAACCAGCAGTTAAATTAGTAAAGTAAATATTTTTTTCTAGATATAACTTCTTAATTTTTTTCTCAAAGTGCACCAAAATGTACAAACATTTTCTTCTGGGGGAGCATGCCTCCAGAGCCCCCTATAAGGTTGGACTGAGGTCCAACTACCATAGTCTCTCAAAATTCCACTGGATTTGTAATATCAAATTAGACGTGTGTTGTTCATGAACTGAACTGAACTGATATACATGCGTTTATATTTGTGCCTGCTCAAATTCGTGGTATCTTAACAATCACATAAGTAATTTGTGCTCTGTGACCATAAGGAGCTCACAAGTCTGAAGAGGAGATTGAAACAACTGTTAGGTTTGTCAATCAAATAGGAAGCTGGAGTGAATAGCACAGTTAGCGTATTTCCACATAACCTAGCATAAGTTGTAACCTTCCAACAGGGCAGAGGTAGCTGCCTTAGCTCCTGTTGGTTCTGGTTTTTGCACTAAGATAAGCTAACAGGCTATTGGCTGTAGCCTTATGATAAAGTCTGTCTAGGATGTTGAGGAGTCAGAGACATTCCTGTACAGCTGAACAGTAACCTGGATAATTTAAGCATCACACAAGGATATGCATAACTATGTGTTATGTGTTCCATATCCCTTAACATGATTAAGAATAAGATATGACTAATGTCCATGTAAAGGTATTAATTGACTATATTTTCCAGAAGTTTGGCTAAATTCAATAAAGTTACACATTTCTCATAATTGTCATACTATAGAGCAATAATGAACAGATCAGTCCCTTTAAGGATGCCAATTGATGTTTCCTGCACATAATGTAAGAAATTTGAGAGTAGCATCAATTATCTGATCTATCTCTCAGCAAGAAAGGCAATAAACATATTTCCATAAAATGTCAGACCATTTCTTTAAGCTATGATGCAAAATTTAGTTCTCTGATTGCACAATCCATCTAGCAATGATGAATATTGCAATAACTAGAACTACTTTTCTCTTTAGGAAAACGGTATCATGCTGTTTCCTAACATTGGAAAAAGTGTGGCAGAAGAAAGTGTTTTTGTACTTGTCTGACTACATGAGACGTGTCTTCACTGCCAGAAGATCTCTTGCCAAAGTCATTAGCTGCTAATTCTGCGGGATCTACATTTTTTTGATAAGATCCCACAGTAATGAAAAAAGAGCCGTCTTTGCCTTACCAGTGCAGGTAAGTACAGCAGGGGAATAATCATAAAGAGAATAGGGGGTTGCTGTAAACAAGTCTATCTTATTGTTTTACTCTCACCCTATCTAACCCACTCGATACACCTTCACTGCAACTTCAAGGTCTCCTTTACATGAATAAAGTTAATGTAAGGCAATACACCTTCGTCCATTCATCCAAGTCCTCTTTGGTCCTCTCTCTGCTCGGCTGCACCCTCTGAGTAAGTTAACTCTTCCTTATCCCTCGCTCTATAGTGCATGTGGATGGAGGCTGAGGGCAGGGCCAGTGCCAGTGTTAAATGAACGGACAGGTGAGCGGCGCCTGAGTCCTCTGTGACCAGCTGGGCACTGTAAGCTGACCGTCGCTGTTGTGTGTGGTCTGAATGGGGCTGAGAGACGATGGGGGTTGAGGTCGGGCATGGAGAACCCCAGAGGAACCTTTCTCTCTCTCAGGACTCAGCTGCATATCTTACACTGCATCTGTTTGTCCTTTATGGAAGGGCAAGTTGGGGACATTTCACCTGAGCTGCTGGGAAGGAGGGAGAAGAAGAGGAGCATGTAAATAGAGGTGAGGAGATAAAGAGAAATATGCATAAGAAGATAAAAATGGTATAAGTAAACATAAACTTCTCCTATTTAGTAGCTCCATCCTTGTCCTCTCATCTCACCGTCACCCCTCTCTGTTTCCCAAATTTCATTTCCCTTCTTCCTGCTCACTCACAGCTTGTCATAGATCCCTCTTAGGATGTGAGGTCTTTGACAACTCAGGCATGTCCACTGCTCAAACATTCATTGTCACTGGCAAGTCAAGAGTTTCGACTAGACAGCTACCAGAAAATCACTTTTGTACAAAAACCTGATGCTATCTCGTTACACCGTAAGAATGAATCATTGTCCTGCCGCACAGTATGAATCATAGTAAGCAAATGTACCTGCCAGGAGTCTTGGGGGCTCATGTGCAGAAAGTCGGTCACAGTGATCAGGTGAGCATTGCAACTGCACTGATTTAAGGGAGATAAGCAGCTACCTTTGACGAACAGCTCAGGTTTAGCAACTGTTGAGTGAGGAGATTATCATTGCTCTTTAAGCTAAAGCTTTCTTCTGGATGTTCACCAAGTTCCAGTAGATTGTAGATACTGAGCTCCCAGTGCTGCTGCACACCAGTTTGCAGATCAAGTTGAAAGTCATTTAAAATTAAATGTTTTAGATATATGTATTGAAGATACAGATATATATGATCTTATTGCCAACTTGCAAAATTCTGTGAGAGACCTCTAAAGTGGTTTGCACTTTCCCACCTGAAGCTACATGCAGAGTGCTGCCCAAACCTACACTTGAAAAAAGGCTGTTGTAGTGCTCTGGCCTCTGTCACAGAACCCTCTTTGCTTGGCATTGTCCCACTGTAAGAGCAGGGTAGTTGGTTGGATGTTGGAGGAATGCCTCCCATATCGGGTAACCCATTGCCCAACGGCCTTTGCTCCTTGCCTAGCTCGCAGTGAGGGAGTGCTCTCGGCGGGTGCTGTATCTCGTGTCACAAAAGCACCTTTCTACACAACAGGGGTACAGAGAATGAGCCACAGCACAGTGGTTCTCCTTGGGTTGGCTCCAGCCTGTCGTAGTTGGATTTCAGACCTCCCCCTGTGCTTCTAGCAAACACCCTCATTGGTGAGGTTGTTCTTTCGCCCAAGCCTGGCAGAGATATCAGAGCGACCTGGAGCTCCTTGGTGTTGCCTCCAAGCCACCGCTAGAGGATAAATGACCATACCACTTATGCATAACTGGGTGAGTCTTTGTTAAATTATATAATCTGTACAGAGAGTTGCATTACAGCATGGCCGATAACCTACTAAAACCATCAGTTTATGTGTACTAAATGCTATATCTAACTTGACAAGCATACTGCACCCAATGCGATACAGGTTTTCATTCCAGTTACTCAATTAATTTACTCATAAATAACTAATTAAATCAGCTTTCAGATGTAATTAGTCATGATGGTACATGATTGACAACAATGTTGCTCCAACCTGAGATTAGAAGCATATGAAATCTGTAAGAAATATCTGTAGAAACAGAGAAACAGAGAAAATGTAGCAGAAGTGAAATGTTAAGAACAAGATTGGGAATGATTATCAGATGACATAAATTGTCAGTGCTATGAATGATTTACTACAGTGGATTTCTTATCAGCATGTGCTATTTTGTAACTTCTTGTCTTAAATCCTATATTAGAGGGAAAATGACAAACATACAAAGGAAAGGTGCCATGTGTAAACTCATCTGTTCTCAGATCCCAGGCAACCATGAGGATTATCTCCTGTCAGTCGACCCTTATGGCTCTAGTAGTGCTCACACTCACTGTGGTGTCCTGCGCTGAAGCTAAGACTACACAAAAGCCCAAGTACCAGTACACCAAGAAGCCAGTCTCTCAGGTCACCATGCACAACCCTGTGACCACCAGCATGCCCAAGACCCTCAAGATAGTGGCTAGCGCAAATCCGGTGGAGCTAAAACCACTGCCTGCCACAGAGAGGACTACCTACCCCAATCAAGTTTTCCCACAGTACCATACAGAGACCACAGAGTCCCCTGGTGTTGGCCCGGAGAACTACACTCTGGATTACAATGAGTGTTACTTCAACTTCTGTGAGTGCTGTCCACCTGAGAGAGGCCCCCGGGGGCCAAAGGGAGACAGGGGCCTTGCAGGTAAAAGACAAAAACTGCTTTAGATCTAATTAATTAACTTGTTTGTTTGTGTCCAGCATTTGAACTTCACTTATATTTCCTTATCTAGGCCCATCTGGTGAAAGAGGAATTATAGGAGTAGCTGGTTTACCTGGACCACCAGGTTTGAGTGGTCCTATGGGGTTAAAAGGAGACAAAGGTGAGCATAATATGGCTAAATGCACAACTAAGTGCACCAACATCTTCTCCTACCTGCCAGGGCATCTCTTTCCTTGCTTTATTTTTAATTTTTTTATTATCATTTTTGGATAAATCTACTTTAAAATGTTGTTGGCAACTGTTGACATACTTATCAGTATTGTTATATTCTATATGAGGATAATAAACAGAAATTTACATTATGTTGATTTCTTAGGGGATAAAGGTGAGAGAGGAAACAGTGGGACAACTGGGCCACCAGGCGGTCCAGGGAAACCAGGTCAAAAAGGTACAGAAATAGTGTGATTTGTTCAGGTGCTTGTTACATTTATTTTGTTTTCACAGTTATGTCACAGCATCTCTTACTCTGCAGGTGATGTTGGTTCAAGAGGGGAAAAAGGTGGAATAGGGTTGCAAGGCATCAAAGGTAATCGTGGGGAGAAAGGAGAACCTGGCCAAAATGGGACTGCCGGTGAGAAAGGAGAACCAGGAAAAGAGGGGCCAGTTGGACCTCCAGGAGTGGCTGTAGAGCTAGGCCCTAAGGGAGATAAGGGGGATAAGGGGGAGTGTGGCACATTTGGGGATAAAGGACAGAAAGGTGAGCGTGGAGATTCTGGGCCTCCTGGCATCCCAGGAGGGATGGGAATCCCAGGAATAAATGGCAGGCATGGTTCCCCAGGTCCTGTGGGTGTACGAGGGGATCCAGGACTTCCTGGACCACCAGGGGAACCAGGAATGAGAGGGTCTCAGGGACCACAAGGCATAAGAGGGATGCTTGGGCCAAAAGGAGATAGAGGGTACCCTGGGATTAGAGGGGAGCGAGGCATTCGTGGGTTCAAAGGAGCTAAGGGATCAGGGGTCCCCCAGAAGCGCTCGGCCTTCAGTGTAGGTATCTCTCCAAGAAAGTCTTTCCCTCCCTCTGGTTTCCCAATCCGCTTTGACAAAGTCTTCTACAATGAAGAAAACCACTTCAACATCACATCCAACAGCTTCACATGTGTCCACGCGGGGGTTTACATCTTCTCCTTCCACATCACTGTGCGCAATCAGCCACTACGAGCCACACTGGTGGTGAATGGGTCGCGGCGGGTAAGAACACGGGATTCTCTGTATGGCCAAGACATCGACCAGGCATCTTCTCTGGTGGTGCTGCGACTGGCGGTAGGTGATCAGGTCTGGATGGAGACATTCAGAGACTGGAATGGGGCATATGCCAGCAGTGAGGATGATAGCATCTTCTCTGGATTTCTGCTCTACTCAGACAAAGCCTGATACCCACATATGTCACTGGAAATATCTTGATCTACTAGACTGTTATCCATATCTGTGAAAAGGCCAAATACTGGTGGTGTTACAATATACTGCTACTCCTGAACTCTTCCAAAACTGTACTGTATGCTGCAGTGCAAGTAGTCTGAGAATTTAAGGACACCTTGCAAGCATTTTCTCTTTTTACCTGATGTATTAAGCCTTTAAACCCTTTAAAAGCCTTTAAAACTCATAACTTAAGTATTTATTTATAGTCAAAATACTTAAATTATACCCTCAGTTAAAAACCATGACCCCATGTCACATTTACCTCACCGTCTGACCCAAAAACATTAATTTCACAACCTTGTGCTATGATGCTGTCTGTTTTATTATTTTGTTTCTTGCATTCTGAATATTTCCTTCATAACAACACTATCAACGATGACCTAGGCTATCAGTATGTAACTACAAATAAGACAGAAATAAATTATGAATGTCTTTAGTATTCAGAGATTATCACTGTGATGTATTATTATTCTTATGTAAAATGTGGTGAGACAAGCCTTGCTGTTCTGCAGTGGAGGAATATAATATCCACTGTCATATTATTATACAAATATGTTTATTCTTTGTAAGCAGCGTTGCTGTACAATATGGTTGTACAAAGAGATTGTGTTTGCTGAAAATAAAATCCAGTAGTACATATCATTTATGGAATGCTTTATTTCCCTTAAGCAAAAATAACATTAGTTGTCATCATCAATACTATTGATCCAGTTAGTTTTCTACAGGAGAGATCATGAAGTTAATACCTTATAATCTGTTAAATTAATGTTATACAAAGAATCACATATACAAGTGTACAATTGCAGACCACTGGCCCTATATGATTGGTATCAGATAGCTAAAGATGTGGACATTAAACATTATTACCCAGATTGGATGATTAGTTTCTGAAATGGGGTATAAAGTATAACTGTCACATGTCACCAGACCCCTCAGATACATTGACAACTTCTGGGATAACAATTTCGGTGACTGTAGATGGTGGAGCACTTGGTGCTGGCATCAGAAGAGGAGGTGAGGGCTGGGTGTGCTCCTCTGTAGGCTGAATAGGGATGGACCAGGCTGCTGTGGGCTTAGCTGCAGGAAGCAAAGAGAGATCTGGGTTTGGGACTGTGGTAGCCAACAGCCTTGGGCCTCTGGGATGAAGAGCTGGAAGAGTCATCATTTGTGGTTCTATTAGGTCAGAGACAAGTTGACCTCTTAAATTGTGGAAATGTTGCGCTATGCTTCACATTTTTGGGAATTCTGGAAGTAGTGACATTGGAATAAAAAAGACAGGCATTTAAATATTCAAAGTGAGGAGACTAAACAGCAGGTTACATTACTTTTAAGTACCTGTCACTTCTCCAAAGCTTTTGGGTTCACTCAACCTAAAGATGCCCAACAGAGGCACCTTGGCCCTGCAGCTGTAATGGCCTGGGACCCGTCCGGCCAGATAATGTTTCTCAGAGGTTGCTGGTCCCAGTAGGTTGTTATTCTTGTAGAAATAGTAGCTTATTGGAGGGGCAGGTGCACGGGCGTTGTATTCAACACGGCAGACAAGCTTTATCATATTTGCTGGTACCAGTTTATCGTCTGCAACAATCTCCAAATATGGCTGCGTCAGAACCTCTGAGAAAGAGCCATAGAACAGAAAACATTGCTGAGACAGTGGAATTAAAACATAATAATTTGGGAATACATTTATTTTTTTATTTGTCATTGGTATTGAAGCATAATAATAAATATACAGCTGGGGTTACAATAGACCACAAGTAAAGTAAATAAATGTGATCAAAATGTAGACATAAGAGCATCTGTCACCTAACCCTAACCCTAGTCCTACTTAACATATATCCTGTAATTATAACCAAGCTCAGCAAATACAACTTAGTACTTAAACTCACCTGAGACCTGCACTTGAGTGTCCACTGAAATTACAGAGCGTGTACGTCTCTCTATATCCCAGGATGCCCTACAGGAATAAAGTCCTTGGTCCTTCAGGGCCAAGTTGGTCAAGTGAAGATGTGGGTTCAGGCCACTTTGTCTCATAACTTCAACACCATCTTTGTACAGGATCACCTCTTGGAGTACAGGGTTGCCTCGGACGCGACACGTCACCGTCAAAGTTTCTCCAACAAGGGCAGGACGCGGTGGGACCTCCAGAATAGCCCACCCTCCTGAAGAAAGAACACAGTAAAGGATGTTACGTCATGATGTTTCTTATATTGATGATCACAGTAATGATCGCAGCATGTTTGAAGTCTGTTTTGATATCAACACTTGCAAGTTAGTCTTTTTTTCTAAAAATGAAACTTTCACCATGCAGTGCTTAAAAAAGCTTAAGGCAACAAGAATTTCAGTGTTACTGACTTCTCAATTTTAACAGGAGAAGCAGAAGTAGGACAAAGAGTAAATTTGTGACCTGACATGAGAACCAGAAGAGATTTTCTGTTGATACTAATAAATCAGGTCTTACCATCCACGTTTATCTCCACAGGCAGACTTGGGAGCGTTTTTATGTTTCCCACCAGTGTGTCCCTCACTCCTTGGCAGTAAAATTTTCCACTATCTCTAACAGAGGCTTTCCACAGACTGAGGTGCTCAATATTCTGTGAGAGCTTCTTAGATCCCTTGAACCACTCAATAGTCCAGGTGGACCTGTGGGCATCAGGAATGCTGCATCTCAAACGGGCGCTCTCCCCGGAGAAGATCCTTGAATCTCCTGACACCAGCTCCACAACAGCTCTGAATGAGGCCACAGAGTGAACTACAGAGACAACCATGGATTAGCCCTAAACAATCAACAACATTTAACATCCAGCGGCCAAGTGAACCTGCTTCTGATTTGATATTTGTACATTTCATCTGCATATTTCCACTATTTTTTTTATCAAATTATTATTATCTAACCCAAAATCACATTATATTTACCCTATGAAACTTGAAAATTCCTTAAAATAAATAATGGATTGAAATAACCATCAAAATGTCCACTTAATTTATACCTTAAAATGCCTTAATTTTCTAATTGGGGAAGATTTATGGGGTGGTTTTTGTAAGTTTCGACTTATTTTAAGAGGATGAAGAAGAAAAATGCTGATTCATTGATAATTAAAGGGTTTTTAATCTAAGGTATTTATATGAATAACTCCTTAAATTGACAAATAAGGCATTATAGTAAATTTAAGGTCTTTTCAAATTGGTGTTTTAAAGAGTTTGGATCCAGCCTTTTTAAATGAACGGACAACCTTGGGGATTTCTGATTACCATAATGACCCCCCTAATGTTTTCAGGGGTAAAATAAAGAGCAATGCATTTTAAAGGGTTTGTGGTTCAACATGTTGATTTCTTTTATATATACTTCCAAATGCTAACCATATGCTAAGTTATTCTCCAGTACATCTTGAATATAATTATACAAATTTTTGGTACATACCCTCAGATACTACAAGCAATGGTATTGTTGAAAGAACTGAAATAGGAAAAACAATTTTGGATTGAATGACAAATTTCAGTAGATAACAATTTTACCAAAGCAAAAAGTTTGTGAGATATTGCAAAATGAGCTGAAGAAAACTCACCAAGGAGGGCGATGACCGTGTCCATCGTGATTTCTGTTTGTTGGAAATAGAGACTGAAGACGATTCTTTTATTTCTGCTGAAGAGGGAAGTGAAAATGGTTTCCTGAGCTATAACACATCACACAGGACATCCTCTTTTCCGTTTCCATGAATAACACAGTTCATCTCTGACATACATCTATTTAAACTGCTTGTCTTTGAAGAAGGAATGAGTGGCATTATTGTATAAAAAGAATCTTCATCTTTTGTTAAGAATATGATTTACTTAAATTTTACATTATAGAACTATTTTTCGCTGATATTTTTTCGCCTGATATTTTTTGTTGGCACTATTTTTGATTTCTATAAACGTCATCACTTTCAGTTTCTTCTAAATTTGTGCTAAATGTATGCTCAAATCCATTTGAGGTACAGCATTTCTCAATCCTGGGAAATTTATGATCAGAGATGGGGAAATAAAAGTTTCACACACGTTTTCAGAATTCAGCTTCAGTTGAAATGTACCCACACCCTGAGAGAGAAATATGGAAAAAAACAACAAATGACATCACATAGTGTAGAAAAAGGTAGAAATAAAACCCATTTTAAATCTCAGTGAGGTGGAGAGCGTTTTAGCGTGACTCAAGGTCATCATAACACTGTATATCTGCACAGTGCACCACCCATGTACATGACCTAAAATAATGTCTGTTTCAAGTCATTACGTCAGTATTTCTGGGGTCAATTAAGTTTACTTACTTTGGAAATAATAGAAAAATATTTTAAAATGAGGGAAAAACTCTCCTCCTGAGCAAAATCTCAAAGTTCTGACTTCAGATCAACATTTTTTCTCAGTAACTGTAACGGATTACAGTTACATTCATTTTGTAATTACATTATGTAACACCGTTACCTCATACACTGATTGTGGTCCATTATATAATTTACAAAAGTGTGATGTGAAAACTTGAAGCAGCTAGTGTACATATAAAGAGAAAAATACTTTTGACTTAAGGAGGAGACATATTTTGTCCAGTAGTTAAACTTTAGAAATAAACAGTATTTGCATATTGATTGATTTTATTCAATTTTTCAATGAAGGAGAATGAATAAATGGAATTAGGTATTTAATGAGATAAATGTACTTTTCTTTTAAAGGAAAAAAACACATTAGACACATTCTTATTTTAAGCAGAGAACATTTTATATATCGAACATGTCTGAAGGGGACTCTTGATAATATGAATACTGTTGGCCTGCATGAGCCGATTGTTTCAGAAACACCATCACTTTAATGTGTGTATGAAGTGAAAAGTTTAATGAATTTCTGGCATTTTGTTTTTTTCAGAATACTTATTGACATCCTGCTTAGAACTGCTGAAATAGTTAAATTCTCAGTCAACTTTTATTTAATCCCAACTTGCATAATCATGACTACTGGTGCAGTCACGTGACGTGTAACTACACGATGAAGAGGAACTACACACGAGTGCACGTGCATTTTTGATTTTTATTAATCACCATCACACACCCATAGATGCAAATATACCAATACTGCCCCAATAAGTTACATTTAAATAAAAAGGCAGCACTGAGTTACTTTCTCCCATGTGATACAATAACAAACCTATAAGGTTACAAAGATGATGTTGGAAACTTTTTAAAATACCTGATTAATGGCTTCTGCATACAGTGCAATATGAAGTTATTCAAGCTATTAAGTTTGCATTAAAAGCCTTTTCTCAAATTAAACTTGTACAGCAAAACACACATCGACTATACTTGTTGCAAATATGAAAAAAAAGAGTCAAATCTAGCAACATAAGGGAATATTAGCTCATGAGGCAAAGGGGAATAAATGTGCCTTTCACCTCTTTTCATTCACACAACTGTCCCAAATATTTGACGGCTGAATACAAAGACACAGCTGAAACACATCTGTGTGGTAACAGTCCACTGTTTGTTTTTTTAAACCAAGTATCCTTTCATCTCAAGTACAGCAATTACTTCCTTCATTAAATCAGAATTAAGATCTCTAAAACCAAACAAAAGTGCTTCAAAATAAGTTAAACTGCTTATATTGATTCTTCTGCACCAGTAAAGCTTTACAGGGAAACAGAATAATCTTTGTCTTCTTTTCTACCAAACTTACAGCGACAAAAAATTAATTCACCTAAAAAACAGATTTTTTTTTTTTTTTTTTTTGAATGGGGCATGCTTATTATTAGCCCCTCTTGAGAGGATAAATGAGTAGATGAAAGCTTTAATCACTTCCTATTCAATCGTTACAATAAATGTAACACGTCTTCAAGCAATGTTCTATGACAAGAGTACTACTGTAAATATTACAGGATTAATGTCTCTGATTGCATCCAGAAGAATTGATACCTGCCACTCTATAGAAAAATAAAATCACTTCTGTACATCCAGCTTATGACTGGAATGAGAGGTCTGACATGAGACATGAGACTACAATACTCACACAACCGGAGGACTTATGACTTATCAACATTAACGGTCCATGCAGCGCATACACACACACACACAGACACACACACACACAGACAGACACACACACACACTTCTCCACAGGGCAGGGAAACAACACAAATCACGAGCATGAACTGGAAAGTTATTTAAGTGGGAGGAAGTTAAGTTGCCGATCATTCAGATTTCTTCACTTCCTTTGCCAAAACCACATTTTTCTGAAAGTAACTGCTGTGTTTTCAGATGTTACTTGGGCTGTAAAGTTCTGCATGTCAACATGACCAATTAGTCACACACATTCAAACACACACACACACACACACCTGGAGACATCACAACATACAGACAAACATGTTTGTCTGAAAAGTTGTGAATGATGGAAGAAACATCTAAAAAAAAAAAAAAATCACATCCAACCATTTATCCCGTTTGCACAAACAACACCTAGGATGATTAAGTACTGAGGTACTGAAGATACCATTATAGGTGACCAACAGAGATGTTCGGGAAGAGCTTGGACTGGAACCACTGCTCCTTTGTATTAAAAGGAGCCAGGTGAGGTGGTTTGGGCATCTTATCAGGATGTCTCCTGGACACCACTCTGTGATAGGTTTCCCTGCATATCCCATTGGAGGGAGAAACAGTCAGAAAATGTTGGGAGGGGATTGGATTTCCCAAGTAGTCTGGGAATGCCTCTGGAACTTCCAGAGAGTTCTGGAGGACATGGCTGGATTAAGGACGTCAGCAGTAGCCTGCTTATCCTGAAACTGCACTGAAACTCAAATAGCAGCAAAATGCACCAGATCTGTCTCTCTGCAACCAAGGACAAAATGTTTGGAGTGTTCTTTCCCTTGCAGCACTAACTCTGGGACTTTTTGTCACATATAGTCTGATGTTAAAGGAATAGTTTGATGCTTAATCCATTTTTTACTTAGACTTGGATGAGAAGATCAAAACAACTCAGGTCTCTTCATTCTTTATAAAGCTGTGGCCAGGAGGCAGTAAGTTTAGCATGAAACGGGTTCAAAGGTACCACCAGCTCCTCTAAAGGTCACTAATCCATATAAAAACCCAAGTGTAAAACAAAGACATGTTGTGGTTTTACAGTTCATGCACAGTAACTTCATGGAGACTTCTCATCATCATGAGGTTACAAGGCAGTCAGTGGATACTCAAGATGTAGCCGGGCAGTTGACCCCATAAAAACTGCAACTTCACGTTTTGAACTTGTATTTTTGTGCAAACAAGAAGAAGAAATAATTTGTTATTTGGTGAGCTATTGATCTTCTCAGCTAACTAAGCAAAAAAGTGAGTAAGTGTATTTCCCCAAATTCCAAATTATTGCTTTAATTCCTCTGTTCAATTACTGTTCAGTGTGGTTTCAGGGCTTCTAGTTTTCTGCCACTGTCTACAGCGTGGACCTGGACAATGGATGGAATAGAGATGGCTGTATGTGCATAACAGCCGGAAAAGGGGGGAGGGTGGAGTAAAGCATTTAGAGGGATTTTTTTTTTTAATTTAGTGAGGAGCTCCTCACATCAGCCAGCAAACACTTGTGGTTGCAGTGGTGGGGGCAGGAGCTCATTCTCAACATTATCAGAGTCAATTGCTGATGAAGCTGCAGATGTCGCAGTTGCTGTGGTTGCGGTAGGATTTTGTGTCTCTGGAGGTAAAGTCTGCAGAACGCTCTGCACCTTCTGCTCCACTTCGTCTGTCCAGTCGATGAGGTCGTTCTCCAGCTGGCGAGCCTTCTCCATGACACGCTCCTGCCTTTCCTCGAGCCCTGTTAGTTGGTCCAGACGTTTGTGGACCTGACTGAGAGCTGCACTGCCTGGAGAGCAAGAGGAAGCTCCAGCAGCCTGAGGCCAGTTGGGGGATGCCTGGCCTGACATGTAGAGCTCAAACTCCTCAGAGCTCAGATTCAGGGACTGGCCGTCCAGCTTCTCAATGAAGGCCACAGCACAGCACTGGGGAAAGAAGACGTGGAGTCATTAAGGGAAAAATTCACGTAAAGATCATCATATCATCCATAATATCAGTTTTTCTCTTATTATTATTTTTGGCATTTTTCCTTTAATAAAACAGTAGAGATAGACAGTAAACATGAGAGATTCACTCGTTCACCAAAACTCAAACCCAAAGTCCCTGAAATTTCTAACTTTTAAAGACATTTTAATGCTCATTGGAATGGTGAAGATGCCCATCTACACAGACACAAACTTGAAAATATCAATAAGTAGACAGAAGAACAGCAGACCAAAACATGAAATACTTCTAAGACAGTTATAAATGACTTTGAGCATAAAACACTACTATTTAACTATATTCAAGAAGACTACTTGAGGCCTTAAATATTTCAGAGATTTTAAGACCTTTCTGCTGATTTAACATTCGATACATTCCAGGAAGTAATTTGTGACAAAGGGCTGTTGCTGACTTTTTCAATTCTTCTGGCTTCAGCACCTGAGCAGATCAGCTGTTGGATTTATGGTGAGTGGAGTGAACAATAACAGTGTTAATTAGAGCTTTTTAAGATATGATCTGTTCGCTGTAACTGCTAATATTTAATAATGTTAACCTACTTGTGGCTAAAAATATATGAGCTAGAAGGATATCAAAATCTGGCCTCTTTAGTGTAGGAGCATTTTTTTTAGCTCAGTTTCAATGTAAAGCCATAGCGTATACCAATAACTTATCAAACTAAAAAGAAAACTTGAGATATCACCAAATCACAAAAAGGACCTGATTAGAAAATGATGTAACATACACACATAACAATAACCCAAAGTTCATCACCATGGTATGTTCATGATTTAAATATTTTATGGTGAATTTTTCCATTGGAGTTGTTCAGAGCAAATGCTATTTGAAAATTTGGATGTATGCAAAGTTAAAGACAAACACATATAAACCAGACACATGCATCCAAGTATGCACTAATGTCCTCACCAGGTTAGTGAAGTAGTAACCGTCCTCTCCAGTCATGAGTCTGCTGGGGTTAGAGAAGCGGGTTATGTACTGGATGTTGGACTGAAGCCGTGGAGGGTTTGCCTTCAGCACAATGTAGATGAGTGTGGGGAGGAAGTCATCTGCAGACGCTGCCTCCTTCTTGCTAACTTTGATGGCGTTGAAGATGTGCTTGCTGCAACGAGTGATGCACCCCAGCTTGTCTTTGGGCACACGCTTGGAATCCATTTCGATCACATCTGAAATGAGGCGGAGTTAACACATTTTTTCTTTCTGGATCTCTTCAGCCAGGATGATGAGGTGATGTTCTGCCTTGGGGAAAAATAACAGCTGCACGAGACTCACCTGTGATGGCTTTAACCACACTGTCAGACACTTCAGGGATCTCCTCATCTACAGGAACACACAGCATCTCAATGGTGACCCAGTGCAAGGCTCTGTAAAAAACACAAACAGGGTTTCGAACAAAGTAACTCTCAGATGTTGTCATTTTACCCACAATTTTGTGTCATTGTCCTCTGAGGTATTTCAGGGAGATGAATGACTACTTGAGTGACATTTTCTGGCATTACTACAGCTTTTGTATGCTAACCTGATTCTCTTCTGAATAGCCAGATCTTTGTTCTCGTCATCTGTGGTCTCAGGACAGAAGACTTCCTTGTAGAGACGGGTCATCATGTACTTCTCTACTTCATCCATAACACTCTCTACATGCTCTGACGAACCTAGGAACAGAAGCACAAAGAATATATTGCATAAAGTCTGTGATGTTCAGACTCTTCTGTTTATACTCTTCATGAGTGCAATAGTAAAGCAATACCTTTAAATTGAGTGTGGAGGCGGTCTGAGAGGTTCTGGTAGAAGTCCTGTACACACTCTGACAACTCGTCAGCACCCATGTCCTATATGAAGGAATTGAAGTAAATAATTATACTGGCAGGTCTTTTTCAATACTCCACTAATTTTATATATTAAAATTTGAGCATCTTATCTGTTCAAAGGCAACAATTACTGGACAATGTTAAATGGATAAATAATTCCTTCTTAACACACTGAAGCATTTTTTTGGAATACCAAGACTGAAGGCGGCAGATTTTCTCATTTGATATTGACAACAATAAAATGACAGTCAGCATCTAATAGGGCAGCTATTGATTTTTCAGCTGTAAAATAAATGTTTCAGGTAATTGACAATGTCATGAAACAAGTAAATGTGGCGTGTTTACAGCATTTGATAAAGGTGACATGTTCAGTAATTGATCAGTACAGGTGGTGAGAGAGTACAATAAAGAAACACTGGTGGAAAAATGGGTGTGGACAGGTTTCTTTATGCCCTTAGTTGTAAATACAGTGGAACAATCAGAAAATAACATTTTAGTGACCTGATTCAGTGACTTTCTCACAACCACCGCTCCATTCGCTCTAGCTTGCTCGACCGGAGCTGCTCTCTCGTCTTTTTAAAAATGAGCTGGGGACGTTTTAATGTTATCAAACAAAGAAATGTCCTCCCCTCGTCCTAGTAACATCTTTTGTCCTCCCTCATAGAAGGGTTTTACAGCTCTGATCAGTCTTATCGCTGGCTGTGTGTGCTGGCCACCACAGCGTGACGTCCAACTGCATTTGTCTAAAACCCCTGCAGCCTAATCACACTACCAGCTTGAATGAATTGGAGAACTAGTGTTTTAACCACAGTGCCTAATTTGGTCAGAGTAATCCACTGTGGCTCACCCGCTTATAGGCCATGCTCTCAGTGAAGGCCCGACACTGTTTGAAGATCTCCCTGCCAGACTTCAGAGGCTTGAGAAAATCAATGAACTCCCGCGTTGCGTGGTCAGTGTCTAAAGAGGAATGCCTGCTTGCTGAAGAGCTGGGGCTTGGGCTGGCCTGAGCATCAAAAGGAGAAGCATCTGGGAGAAGACATTTAATGTTATTTTAATCAAAGCTAAAGACACTGACAAAGAGTGGAGCTGTGTGCTGCAGTCTAACAGCAACTTTAACAAGGGAGTATTTAGGTTACAGCAACAGATCTGGGGAGGTGGTTGAACTGAAAATACAAACAGATTATTGCGCCAGTTTGGGAGACCACAATCTGGTTCTGTTTCTTAATGTTTTGCCTGTAACATAGGTTACCAAACCCAGTTGCACAAAAATGTAGGAGAAGAAAAACCTTTGACAAAACAAGCTCACATTTAGCAAAACAGATGATCATTAAAAATATTACTACAGCTTAATATCATCAAGTATCTCTTAACTCAAAAACAGCAAAAATACTCAAAAATGACTAGGACCTCTTACAGCTGAGTGTGTGCAAAATGATATACCTTTTTTTGGCGGTGTTTTTGTGGAGGGAGTGAAAAACTTTGTGACCGTGTTGACTTTGCTGGACTTTTCCTTTGTTTTCCTTTCTTCAAACTTGTTGAAAGGTGTAATGGAAGGCTGTGATTGGGCTTTCTGATTTCTGCTGGCGTACGCTTCCTCTTCCTCTCTCTGCAGCCTATGAGGGGAAAATAGAGAACCACTGTGAACAGCTGTCAGGTGGACACATGGACGGGAACGCACGCAGCAGAAGATGAAAAAGGTAAGAGAGCTAATTACACTGAGTAGAGAAATAAGAGTACTCCTTTTTCCTGACAACACAGAGACACACACAAACCTCTCAGCAAGTGCCCAGTCTTCTTGAATCTGCTTTTGTTTCTCTCGCTGATTTTCCTCTCGCCAGCATTTTGAGCACAGGCCCTGCCAACCTGTGTTGCCATAAAAACCACATCCTTTCTTACAAAGCAGCTCGGATTGGTCCAGATGGATACCACGCCTCTGGCTCGACATCTCTCACCAAAGTTGGGAAGACTGCTTGAAGGGAAGAGAGAGGAGAAAACACAAAAAAACCGTAAAAAAATCATAAGAGTGAGATCCACCAGTAAAGGCAGTGAGCAAAACACTGTGATGTCGTGTGTAAAGACAGGTACAGCTGGTGTTAAAAGTTGCCCTTCAAGAAGGCACAAAAACTTCCTGCATGGTTGAGTCGTAGCTGAGATCAATGTCACCACACGTCTTTAAACACACCCAGCTCATTCAAAACTTTAAAGCAGGACCCCGACGACTCTAATTAGATACATTTAATGTCGCACAATGTAAGAGAGTAATACTGGACACTGAAGGAGCATCTCCAGCTAGGTTAGCATTAGCTCTCACAAGCCTGACCTGGCATAAAACTCAATATTGTCTCAAACACAGTGTTGTCTCGTCGCCACAATAACTTTCTGTCATTCATAAAGATGTTTGTGTTGCTGTGGATCATGGATTAGTATAATCGGGCCGCAGAAGTTTGTTTTACAGGCTCAATAACAAAACGCGAAATCAGCGAGCTAATCTGCAGCTACCTACCAGTGTTAACCAAGCTAATTACAGAGCTAGCCAAGATGTTAATGGAGATGCTCAATGTTTGGCGACGGGAAATTTGGTGTCAACATACACTCTCATTCGCAGAGTCAACAAGCTATCGAGTAACGCTGTCGTCGCTTCAGCTCCAGTCTGCTGAGGGTGGTGTTTACATTAGCCAAGCAGCTAACTTCGTCCCACAGCCATTTTGTCTGTCACTTCTTCTTCGTTCCTTTTTTTTGTGTGTGTTACAAATTGATTTAAAAGCGTCTATCGCCACCTAGCGGTGCCACATTGTAATGCCCTCTATCAAAACATTGGCATTGTGAAGAAATGATATTATTAATCAATTTAAGACTCAGCCTTTTCAATAGAAACACGCACAATCCAATTACACAATACAGTTAAATAAAAGCACTGTGTCAGATGGCCAATTTTTGTGGGAGTTTAATGTTTTTTGCAAGTATGTTCAACTCTTTGAAGTCCGAAGTTTGTTTTTTAATTTAAGTAATTATGGTGAAATAAAATGGGTGGCGACTTTTCACATATATGGTGAACTATAGTGCTCTGCAAACGTTTTAGGCACTTTATGAGAGAGGAGTCTGATTAGGCTCATGTTTATATTGAGGCAAAACAATGAGCCCAAACATACAGCCAGAGTGACAAGAAGAACAAAATTGTCATATGAAATGATGAAGTGATAGTTTGAAGTGAGGGTCATATGAAATGATGAAGTGAGGGTCATCTCAAAGGCACAGACTATTGTTTTGGACCCTCAACATCCTTTATATGTTGAGCTCAGAATCAGAATCAATTTTATTGTCACTTACAAATATGCTTTCAGCAAGGATTTGAGATGTCGTTCTCAAACTGATCAGTCATTTCCACATAAAGATAAAGGACATTTATAATGTAAAAACGTTTGCCTAATATGCATATTGGTGGGATTCATGGTGGGGGGCAGAATGCTTCTGATGTGCTGCAAGACCAGTCTCTCAAAACACTTAATTATGATGGGTGTTAGAGCTATGGGGCGATAGTCATTGAGGCATGATACAGGGAACTTTCTTGGCACTGGTATGATGGTGGCTGACTTGAGGCATTTTGAGAGGACAGCCTGCTGCAGAGAAGTACTAAAGATGTCTGTGAAGACATCTTTCAGCTACTCTGCACAGTCCCTGAGTACCCGCTCAGGTATGATGTCCAGCCCTGCACTTTTACAGGGGTTGATCTGGGACTTCACACTGGCTGGGGTGAGACACAGAGCCTGTTCAGTGGGCTGTGGTGGGGCTTTCAGGGCGGGTGAGGTGTTAGTTGCTTCGAAACGTGCATAGGAGTCAGTTGGTTTGAGAGGGAGGGGTCACAGTCACAGGCCTTATAGTCTGTGATGGCCTGGATTCCGTGCCACAGTTGCTTTGCATATCTGTTGTCAGTGAAGTTATTGTTAATCCTCTGGGTGACCTGTCATTTCGCTTTTTTAATTCCCTGAGACAGATTGTTTCTTGCAGATCTCAGAGCTGCCCCATCACCTGCTCTGAAGGCTGTTATAACAGAGAGTGGTCCTCCCCAGTCATCCATGGTTTTAGATTAATGCTCACAGTGATTGTTCTGGTCACTGGTACATCATCTGTGCATTTGTAGATGTAATCCATCCTCTGTGTACTCTTGTAGGTCAGAGTACTGGCTATTTTCAGGGGGCTGCCTCCCTGAAAATATTCCAGTCTCTAGTTTAAAGGCAGTCCTGTAAAGCTGAGGTGCTACCCTCTGGCCACACTTTGATCTGTTTCTTGACTGGTTTACCCAGTTTCACTCGAGGTATGCAGGTGTTAGCATAATGGAGATGTGGCCTGAGGAGCCAAGGTGAAAGGGGAGGCCAAGCCTTATATGCCACATTATAGCTGGTGTAGGCCTTGTCCAGTGTGCTATTTCCTCTGGTTGCAAAGTTTATGTGTTGGTAAAACTTTGGTGTGACTGTTTTTAGACTAGCATGAATCTATCAAGATGGAGGTTTAGGTTCTCCCTAATGATAGCACTAATAGATACAGATTGTCCTTTGTTCCATCTGCTGTCGGTGTCTTAAACAAACTATAATCCTGGATGTCCTTGTGACTTTCTTTCCTTCTTCCCATGATTCATGGTGAAAGTGTAGATGAGGATGTGGATCTTGTGCTGTGTTGTGTATGTTGCTTTGTTACTATGTGTTTTGAACTAGTACTAGTACCCCATGGACATTGCCCCATTACACTGTTTTTTTTTTCATGGTTTTAAAAAAAAGTATTTATTAGTATTTATAAAAGTTATTATTATTTGCCTCCAAAAAGTAGGGGAGTAAAGTGAAGTGACCTTAAAATGACACAAAACTACAGTACTTAACTAAATACTGTAGTTACCCTTAACCACTGAGTCCTTAAGACAAGAAAAGTAAAGACGGCTCTGTGACACTGACACGTTCAAGTAAGACAACGTGTAAGTGACTCCACCCCGGAGCCAGTTGATTGAAGCAGACGTTTCGAAGTTAAAGCTTTACGCACGCGTATGTACAGTACAGGCGGGAAGACGTTTAGGTGTACAAGATTGGCATTTTATGAGCAATGGCAGGTAAGAAGATCTGTGATTATACATTTTTCAAGTAGGCATAACTCAAGACAAGGTCGTCTGTAATTTAATAAAAGCGATCTGTAGCGTGATCGACGAAGCAATAAAGTGATCTACGGGTAGCCTACTGAGTCTGCAAAAGAGGATCCGATTGAATTAAGTTTTCTAGTATTTACTTTGTGTGACACTAATATTAATTGTGCTGAGAATTACGAGCAAAGTACGCGGAAAGTAATGTTTAACTTTGAGTTGGTACCTGGGCGTATCGATATTACGCACAGCAGACTGTTGCTCCTCACATCTGCAGGCTCGCTTGTTATTCACATCTGTTTCATGTTAAACTAACTTCTGAGAAAGAAAACAAAACACCGAGACAAACAAAAGACTTACTTCCCGTGATTGAGAAACTAATAGGCCTACATTAAAAATATAAATTCATACCATGATAGACACATTTATTTTTTCCTCCATAGGAAACACGTTGGTTACATAACCACTCCCTATACGGAAGACACACACAATAAGCAAAACACAGATACACTTCCCTGTGTAGGTTACATTCATTGCAGTAGTGAAAAGTAACAATATATATCCTACTTCTGCAGTCTGAGGAGCTTTACTTTTGTAGTAGGCCATTTCCATGTTATACTTATAGTTCAACTACAGTTCAGAGGTAAATACTGTGCATTTTACACAATATTACACAGCTACTATTATTAGTTAATTTACAGATTAAGACTTTAATTCAAAACAATTATCCATTTTTGTTATGGTCAAAAAACCCAATATTATATGAAGCAACTGGACCCATTGTGTTATTAAATTGTTACTTACATATTTATGCATCACTAATATAGTCCTATAATATATGTTATGATATATCACTCTAAAACCTGTAACTTTACGAAACTAACTGTACTTTAATTAAGGATCTGAGCTCCTCTTCCACCACTGACCCATTATTTACCATTACAGTGTAACATAACCATGTGAAAAACATATGCTTATATTTTTCACATCAGATATTAATTTCCTTTTCTGAGTTTAATAGACCTGAAGACACCTTTTGTAAATATTTATAAGTGCCATACTCATCTTTAGGATCTTATACCACCTTAAGAAGACATATTTTGAGGGTTTTTTTCTCCATAATTATTTTTCTAGCGGAGCTTGGCAAGGTACGGAGTAAGTTTGTGGAGGGGGTGACCAAAGACAATATTAAGCAGCTCCTGGATGACCTTCTAGATGATGGCATCTTGAATGACGGAGAGAAAGACTCAATACTTGAGGAGAACATTACCAAGGCAGACAAAGCACGCGCCCTCATTGACACAGTGAAGAAGAAAGGAGATGAAGCCAGCAGGAAGATGATCGCTCACCTTCAAACCAGAGATCCTACACTTCACAAAAACCTGGGTCTTCCATCTGTTTAACAAGGTGAGCTGACATATACCAGAGGAGATCTTTGACCTATTTTTATTCAAGTCTTGTGTGCCTTGATACTGTCATGTTCAGAGCTGTGTTACATACAGTACAGAGAGAAGGATATTGTTATGAACAGTAATCACAGTGACAATAACTTAGTTTAATAACTTTATTCTATTTTTGTTCAATTTGACTTTGATATTTCCATATTGCCAACAAATCACATGAAAAGATCTTAAACCAACAACGCTATAGTCTGTCTCTCAATACATTCTGACTTCTCTAACTTGTGTATGGTGTTCAGCCCCGAGCAGATTAGTTTGTACTGAAGACAAAGATGTTTAAAAATGAGTATCAAACATATAGTTTCATATTCCAAAAAAGATCAGTAATTACTTAAAAGGTTGGGCATTGTTATTTTATGCAAAGTAAGTAAATGGTGCATTTGTTAGGGGACTACTTTCAGGTAGGGATTACTACACGGTTGGTGCATTAGTGAGGTACAGCAGCAGGATAGTATATATGAGACTGACTTATAATAAACTACAGTGCCCATGCATGTTAATTCTAATTTTAAAAAACATGCCAGCTGTGTAGCATCATGACTAGTCCATATTCATGACTTACTCTTGTTTTTTGTGTTTATGTAGTTGAGGTCTATGGCACAGATGAATAAGCTGTGCTTTTAATACTTGGTATTAGGATCAGTTCATTCTTGTTTTTCATCTTTTCATGGGATTTTATTGAAAATAATGAAAACATTGAGATCAAAGGTGTGACGTGTAGTGCACAGAGAGATACATACATAAACAGTCATCCGTTGCAGTGATGTTGTGTCTTGCTGTTTCCACAGTGTCTGAGGACGAGCCGAACTGGTCATTCATCCCTGCTGCTGATGCATTGTGGACAAATATATAGTGAGCAATACTTTGAAGTGCCTTTCATTTTCAGCGAGAGTTGGACTGGATTCAGAGGCATACAATCATACTTCTCGTCTTCTTTAGCTTTAAAGTGGGGAGAGCAGAGCAAATATGTCTGTTAGATTTGGTAACAATGTACTGTACATTACTCAACATAAAATGGCCTTTTTAAAAACTATGTTGTTTTTATTGACCTATGAGCCACGTGGCTATCACTGATTATAGAATATGTGGTACACAGTATCTTTATTGTCTTTATTATGTCACTAATAGAGACATCCCAACTCTCTCAGAAGTTCCGGGAGAGTTCCCCAACGCCCTTAAATGGGACACAATCTCCCGGAATCTGGAATGAGTGAGCACTGATACCGATCGCCCCCCTCCCCCGAACCAACACCGAGTGTAACAACCCCACCCCATGGAACAATCCTCCCTGAAATGACTTTTTGGGATGTTTGCTAATAAAACTTGTTTTATAGCTTTAAGACTCTGTACTGGGACAACCTGTAAAACTGACAGGAAAAACAATCTAAGGGTTTCGTTTGACTTTGTCCTTTCCAGGGGGGAAGTCCAAGTGATGAAATATAGTAATGTTTTGTGCATATGAAATACAATCATACAGTGTTTTCAAAAGAAAAAATGTTTGTAATTTTTGCTCAGTTAACCTATAAGGATTAAGTAAAGTGACTTAATTACAACCACTTGCAATGAGTCCTACTCATTTATTCTGATGTATTCTAAAGCCAGTGGTTATATTTGTGCTGTGGTCAGTCATGTATGATTTGTATAATTTACTTGAATTACAGTCTTTTCACAATAAGATGGTTCTGTCAAACTGTCATACAGTTTCAATAAAACCTAATACTTGGACTTATTGGCATATGAGTGGTTTGTGTTGTATAAAAGTTGCCATTCCCAGGTTACCTTTTACAACCTAGGGGATTTAATCTAAAACCTCTGCTTTAATGATTAATCATGGGGTTCATGTCAGGGTCTCATTTCAAAACATGTTAAAATCAGCCAACACCAAAATGACCTGTGTACGCTGCACCATTTGGAACAATTATTTCAGCCATACTTAATTTTCTTTGATAAAATGTTATCAGTGCTCTGCAGAAGTATGTTACCTGACGTAAAGCAGGAAGGAACAGGTTACCGTACACGCCCAGTGCGCATAGCATAAAGCAGGAAACACAAGTTGCCAGACATATCCAGTGCGTTGTGTACGCATCAGGCTACTGGCAGCTGGCAGGAGTTTTCAGTTTGCAGACTTCATTTAAAGTATCCAGTGATCCGAGATTTGAGCAATGGCAGGTAAGAGTTTGGGTCTAATGCACTTAGCAAGTAACTTTGCTGGGAAGTTGGCAACAATATGAAGGTGATCCGCCAAAACATAATATCATTAACTGTGTTTTCAGTATAGAGGCGGCGAGGAGGATACGAGTTAGAAATGTAATTTAATAAACGAATCAGTCTTGATAAGTCTGTATTTTGTTGTATATGTCACATAGACCATTAACTTTCACTTTGCTTATCTCTTATGCCCGCCCCATGTTTGGGCGCATTAAAACAGCAGATGAAATATTATCATGCAGCCTTTTTGTTTCTTAAAATGTAGATCGACAGCTCACTGTACAAGATAAATCTGTTTACCTGTAAAAGAGATCTGTGGAAATGACCCCTGTGATATGTTTAATGTTACATCCAAAGCCAGCTCACGGTTGCTCAAGTGTTTGTTGAAACAATAAACGCGAGTTTAAATAGCTGATATGGCTGCTCAGGTCAGCTCAGAAATGTTTTTAACGAAATATCTGATTTCTTTTAACAGGAAAGGGTACGTTAGCTTCAGTTACATGTAACTCATTTTTATGATTTATGAAGGGAAATTGTTGGTAAGCTTCTTTTCTACTCTGTGTGAGGAGGAAGGGCAAAAACAGAAGCCAAATCTTGATCTCTCTATCACAGTGCTTTTGAAAACACGTATCACTGGAGGCCCCTGGCCTACAAAACTTTATGAGCCTTCCCCAACACCACACCCTGCTACATGGTGGGGGCCCTGGGGCTGTAGTCCAGGTTAGCCCGTTCATTAATGCACCCCTGCGTATAGGCTACATAAAGGATATGGAACCATTGGTAACACTTTATATTAAGGTGTCAAAAAAGCAATTAATCACTCACATATCGCTTTTGTAAATATGTATGTTATGTATGTTGTATGTAATATTTTTTCTTTGTTTCATGTTCTCTTTTCTAGACAAGGAACTTGCCAAAGTGAGGACTAAGTTCGCAGAGGGAGTGAACAAAGCAGTTATTAAGCAGCTCCTGGATGACATTTTAGAGGATGGCATCGTGAATGATGGAGAGGTAGACTCAATACTTGAGGAGAACGTTACCAAGACAGACAAGGCACGTGCCCTCATTGACACAGTGAAGAGGAAAGGAGATGAAGCCAGCAGCAAGCTCATTGCTCGTCTTTCTAAGAGAGATCCTACACTTTACAATAACCTGGGTCTGACGTCTGGTAAATGTTCTCAGCCAGGTGAGCTAACATATTTCACAGGTGTAGTTCACAAGTAGAAGAACTTCACTTTGAACACTGATGTTGTGTTTTGTCGTTCACAGCTCCCGAGCCCCTGAAAGATGAGTGGTCAACCACACTCAAACCAACAACAGATGCTTTCTGGAGAGAGAAACAGAATGATAGAAGTGTAAGTCATTCATAAAAGCATTATCAAATATATCACATGGTTTTAATTGATAGATTTACCTTCAGCTATTTATAGGAAATATTAGGGAAGTTTAGTTTAGGTGCACAAACACACAGATATTTTTTTCAAGAAATATACTGTTTTTCTTTGAGCTTAGTATTTTTAAATTAAAGTCCATTATGTACAAGACATTTTTCCTGTAAATGATCAAAATACATTTTTGTTGAACTTTGTAAAACTGTTTGTTTAAATTTCCTTTTTCCAGACTTACAATGTGACCAAAGAGAACATCAGGAGTCGTGTGGCTCTGCTAATCACTAACATAAAGTTTACTGACGTGGCAATGAACAGAAAGGGAGCAGACAAAGACGAGGAGAACATGGAGAAACTGCTCAAAGCGCTGGGATACGAGGTGGTGAAGTACACAAACCTCACTGGAAAGGTACTTTTCATTTAAGATATTTTCTCATGTATATAAAAATGTTATGTTTGTGTTGTCTGTTTGATTGAGCGATACAGTAACTGACCTCTGAATTGTTTTTTTTTCACAGGAGATCGAAGAAGCTGTAATTAAGTTCTCTAAACATCCAAAGCTGAAAGAGACAGACAGCGTGTTTGTGGTTATCATGTCTCACGGGGAACTGGGAGCTGTCCTCGGTGTCAACTATAAAAAGGGCGATCCGGAAAGAGAAAAGGACAAGTTCCCCATTGATGACATTTACAAACACTTGGCCACAACCCATTGTCAAGAACTGCTGGATAAACCCAAGATCATCATCATCCAGGCCTGCAGAGGAGGTGACTTTCATCTGTTCTCATAGATACAACAAACATCAGCAAAGTTCTTCTAGGACCTGTTGTATATTTAATAGCTTTATTTTTTGTATAATAATATAGCCTTATATAAGTCTGCTAATGTCATCATGGTTATGCCATAATAGCTTACTTAGGTGACAAAAGCCTTGTGATCTTCACTTAAATGATGTCACATGTATTGCAGAAAGGGACGGATCTGTGCTTGTTAGTGATGCAGCTGTGGTCAGTGATGATGCACGACATCCAGACCCATCACTGCCTGCTGATGAAGAAAACATTGAGGATGATTCTTTGCGCCGTGCACCCAAAGAAAAAGACTTCATACGTTTTCTTTCTTGCACTCCTGGTGAGTCTATCTGAAATATGATCAGATCTTATTTTAAAGCTCAAGAACTTAAACTTGAATAATTTGCATTGATTACAGCTAATAGTAGTTACCTTATGTAATAAAAACGGTTTGTATGTTTTTCTTGCAGATACTGTCTCGTATAGACATACAGACAAGGGGTCTTTTCTAATCCAGTATATTGTTGAGGCACTCAACACCTTTGCACATAAGGATCACATTGAGGAACTTTTCAGAAGAGTAAGTTTTGCACATTTCTCTCTTGTCTTGGTGTAAAATTTTCATGTACAGTAGATTATAATCTACATGGTGGAAAGTAATACCAGCTGTGAGGCAATAAGCCCAAAAAGCAAGTAGTAGTGATGTACTTGTTTGATTTCCCCTGTTTAATGTCATACACTGTTTCAACCTCACAGGTCACGCAACGCTTTGACGAGGGCTTCCCCTGTCAGTCCAAAAGACAGATCCCAACCAAGGACAGATGCACTCTCCCGAAGAACTTCTATCTCTTTCCCGGCCTCTGAGACAGAATCCAGAGTTGTAGCAACACAGATTTTTTTTTCTCCCTGTTTCATTCATTCAAATGTACTCCTTCATTCTAGCTATGCTTTCTGAGGTGCCACTCTGTGATAAGATCAAATATGCACTCTATATATTTTTTATTAACAGACAGTGTAAGACATGGAATTAATGGAGCACAAAGGTTGAAGAGTTTTATCCATTTTTAATGCTTGACTCAACAGCTTACTCAGGTTGACTTTCTTTTGAAGAAAAGAAAACAGGATATTGGATGATTGGCTTCACCTGACTTCATCCACTCACACAAAATTATGAAATGACTTTGATGTTCTATACCGCCACATCATGTAAATTGTGCATTGTTTATTATCTATTTTAAACTTTTTAAAAGCTGTGAAACCAGATAACACTGCCATTACATCTAACACAATGTGCACTCAAAATAAATAAAAAACTGTATGTCATATATTGTTATTAACTTCTCATCATTTAAATGAGTGGTGGATTAGGCAATTATTGAACATGGACTGTATTAGAAATCCATTACAGCATGTAGAGTATTAAGATATAACAGCTGTTGTTATTCCTCTTTTCAGATCATGTATTTATATGTATTTATTTTTTTGTATAATTTTGTGAATTACATCCAGTGTGTAGGGCTGGAGAAACAGTAACCAAGTCTCTGGTTGCTATTCTGCATACTGGACAGGAAAGTCAAAGGGTTGTGATCTGTATAAACGGTAACTGGCAATGATGGTCAAACATACCTTTCAAAAAACTTCAAAGTTGAAATCAGGGTCAGTGTCTCCTTCTCAACAGTGAAATAATTTAACTTTCATGAGAAGAAGTAGACAGGATGTCCTGTTCTCTCTTCCCCTTCTTGTAGAATATCTCCCAGTTTCATTTGTATCCACCTGTATTTTAAAAGGTTTCTCAAAATCAAGAACTGTGAGAACATGAGCAGAACAGATATTTTTTACACAAGTGAAAGCAGCTTGATTTTTGGGAGACCAGACAAGGATATTTTTACTCCCCCACTACTTCCTGTTTATGTGCCAGTTTCAGACAGACACTGCCCCAGAGAGAGAAACAGAAGAGTTGTTCAACTACTGCTCACATGGGTTTATCTTTTCTTTTTGTTAAAATCTTGACTCTTTAGCCAGCATGCACAACATCAGGAAACTGAAACTGAGGAAACTAAATGGAATTCAGCCACCATTAAATGAAGCTTGGCGTTAGTTCATGCAGGACATAGAAGTCATACACCCCATCTGTAATCAGCTGACAGCCATGGCTTGAATCAGCATACCTTATATGTTACACACCAATCACAGCCTTTCTCACAACAAGGCGGTCCCTTTAAATATGACTCCCACCTTCACTGATCTTGCTACACCAACACTGTTGTGCACACTGCTGCTAGCAAAGCCTCCCCCCACCACCCCAGCCTCCACCTTTATGGTTCAGGGTCCAATCATGGTTCAAGGGTCTATCTGAAATGTAAGTTTTGCTTTTGGCCCACTCTGCTTAGGGGGTTATGCATCGTACTCCCTGTTTTAGCTGAGCATGCTGCTGGCTAATCCAGGGAGCATCTTAGAGTGGAACCTTCAACGCCAAGTAAAACTGTATTTCCATTTGTCGCAATAACTGGTTTGATCTATGACGAGAGTGTTCCTGACTGAACTATATTATTTACACTTGTGCTTCTTTTATTGCAACATGTCAGATTGTGTTTTGTGAAAAAGACCTATTCTAAATCCCTCTGTACAGATCTCACCAGGTTGTGAAGTTTGTGGATGGTGCCACAAGAAGGCCCTGGATGATTTTACCATACATATAAAACATTAAATGCAACATGTCATAGCGACTTGTCATTTTGGGGTTGAACCATACGGCAGCCACCAACTTGCTGTTATTAGAACCTATGGTGAAATGTTGTATTTATAATTCTTGTATTTTTATACCAATACACCAATACTGTTTTTATTGAAAGTAAGTATAAGACAATAGCGCCTGTCGAGAATGAACCAAAAAACAAGATTTGGGTAAATGTTAGATTATTATAGCTCCATGCGAACAAATGATGCTTTAAAACATGAAGATAATCTCATGTTTGTGCATTTATACAATGATATACAATGACTTTTTTCCCAGTTTTGCTTGATATTTAATATGTAAAACTGCCTCTGGTGTTATGAATGGCTAATATACTACACCAAGCAGTACTTTTATTCAGCAATCCAAAATAGATTCAGTATTATGGTGTATATTAGCAGGACATTACAATCCAAAACACAACAAAGAAACACACTTAATGTAATATCTTAATATATATTTATCAATATCATAAACTGTACTATGTATCTATGGATTTTACAGGCTGGTCCTTGAGCAACGAGGGGAAAGACTCAGCAATGGATGAAGTACTCTTGAACTCAACTTTGGTAAAAGTAAAGGTGCACAAAATATTAAAAGTAACCAAGTTATGGAGAATGACCATTTTTATATTGCCATTTCATCATTAATATTATATTTCTGTTTTACTATTCATTGCATTAATGTGTAAGCATTATTTAAATGACTATTTTAACTACTTTTTTATTCCAGTTGCATAGTTAAATCTGTAACAAGACATTTTTACCATCCAGTATAATACATTTGGTGTGTTCATTACTTTTTTATGTGGGATTAAATAAAGCCTATTATTTTTTGAGAGTTTTGTATTTAGACTAAAAAATTTAACTGCAGAGCAGTTGTTAAAGAAATGCAGTAGCAGAAGTATTTCAAGTGTCACAAGTCCTGCATTCAACATTTCTACTGAAGAAAAAAGTACAGAAGCATCATCAGAAAAATATTCTTAATGTAAATGTTATTAGCTAGAATGATGGAGGAGCAACTAATTATAAATACTTTTATCTACAGATATGGAATATATTTTATGAGGTGATCATTTGTTTTGTATTTAAAATCTTAATCTGCAAAGTAACAACAGCAGTCAGATAAATAGGAGAGTAAAAAGTACAATATAGCATTTGTTGTTTTTTCATGGTTTTGTGAAGCATATTGTATTGCACCTTTAGTAAAAGTAAAGTGACGTCAAAATGACACAAAAGCACAGTACTTAACTAAATACTGTAGTTACCCTTAACCACTGAGTCCTTATGGAAACGAAAGTAAACGGCTCTGTGCCACTGACACGTTCAAGTATAAAGACGAAGATGACTCCACCTACCTCCAGTTTGCGCATGAAGTTTTTTTAAGTTTTTTTTTTTTGTAGTTCGCGCATGAAGTGAACATTTCCAAGTTAAAGCTTTACGCACGCGTATGTACAGTAGCCTACAGGCGGGAAGACGTTTAGGTGTAAAAGATTGGCGTTTTGGAGTTTTATGAACAATGGCAGGTAAGAAGATCTGTGGTTTAAGTACATTTTTCAAGCAATTGTAGACTTATAGTCGTCGGGTACTGAGTCTGAAAAAGAGCATCCGAATTAAGTTTTCTAGTATTTACTTTGTGTGACACTAATATTAGGCTAATTGTGCTGAGAATTACGAGCAAAGTACGCGGTAAGTAATGTTTAACTTTGAGTTGGTATGGGCGTATCCACATTACGCACATCAGACTGTTGCTTCTCACATCTGCAGGCTCGCTTGTTATTCACATCTGTTTCATGTTAAACTAACCGAGAGCTTCTGAGAAAGAAAACAAAACAAAAACCAAAAGTAATCATTTCTCATAAAAGATTAATTTACGAGCTTTGCTTTAGAAGCCAATAGAAGCTGGTGAAAAGTTGATGTTTTTGTAAATATTTGTAATGTTATTTTATCGTATGTCTTATTCATCATCAGCACCTTCTTTAAGAGACTAACATTTAAAACGTGTGATTTTTTTTCTTTGCTTCGTATCATTTTTTGTACCTATTTACTGCTATTTTTTAAATGCACTATCAGGAGCTGGTGAGAAAGCTGTGAAACCAGAAAACACTGCCATTACATCTAACACAATGTGAACTCAAAATAAATAAAAAACTGTATGTCATATATTGTTATTAACTTCTCATCATTTAAATGAGTGGTGGATTAGGCAATTATTAAACATGGACTGTATTAGAAATCCATTCCAGCATATAGCGTATTAAGATATAATAGATGTTGTTATTCCTCTTTTCAGATCATGTATTTGTATAATTTTGTGAATCCAGTGTGTAGGGCTGGAGAAACAGTAACCAAGTCTCTGGTTGCTATTCTGCATACTGGACAGGAAAGTCAAAGGGTTGTGATCTGTATAAACGGTAACTGGCAATGATGGTCAAACATACATTTCAAAAAACCTCAAAGTTCAAATCAGGGTCAGTGTCTCCTTCTCAACAGTGAAATAATTTAACTTTCATGAGAAGAAGTAAACAGGATGTCCTGTTCTCTCTTCCCCTTCTTGTAGAATATCTCCCATCAGTTTCATTTGTATCCACCTGTATTTTAAAAGGTTTCTCAAAATCAAGATCTGTGAGAACATGAGCAGAACAGATATTTTTTACACAAGTGAAAGCAGCTTGATTTTTGGGAGACCAGACAAGGATATTTTTACTCAAGAGATTAGTCAAAGCCCCCACTACTTCCTGTTTATGTACGAGTTTCAGACAGACACTGCCTCAGAGAGAGAAACAGAAGAGTTGTTCAACTACTGCTCACATGGGGTTTCTTTTTTTTTTGTTAAAATCTTGACTCTTTAGCCAGCATGCACAACATCAGGAGCCTAAAACTGATAAAATTGAATGGAGTTCAGCCACCATTAAATGAAGCATGGCATTAGTTCATGCAGGACATAGAAGTCTTACACCATCTGTAATCAGCTGACAGCCATGGATCATACAGTTTCAATAAAACCTAATACTTATACTTATTGGCATATGAGTGGTTTGTGTTGTATAAAAGTTGCCATTCCCAGGTTACCTTTTACAACCTAGGGGATTTAATCTAAAACCTCTGCTTTAATGATTAATCATGGGGTTCATGTCAGGGTCTCATTTCAAAACATGTTAAAATCAGCCAATACTAAAATGACCTGTGTACGCTGCACCATTTGGAACAATTATTTCAGCCATACTTAATTTTCTTTGATAAAATGTCATCAGTGCTCTGCAGAAGTATGTTATCTGACTTAAAGCAGGAAGAACATGTTACACAATTGCCAGACATATCCAGTGCGTTGTGCACGCATCAGGCTACTGGCAGCTAGAGAGTTTTCAGTTTGCAGACTTCATTTAAAGTATCCAGTGATCCGAGATTTGAGCAATGGCAGGTAAGAGTTTGGGTCTAATGCACTTAGCAAGTAACTTTGCTGGGAAGTTGGCAACAATATGAAGGTGATCCGCCAAAACATAATATCATTAACTGTGTTTTCAGTATAGAGGCGGCGAGGAGGATACGGCTTAGAAATGTTATTTAATAAACGAATCAGTCTTGATAAGTCTGTATTTTGTTGTATATGCCACATAGACCATTAACTTTCACTTTGCTTATCTCTTATGCCCGCCCCATGTTTGGGCGCATTAAAACAGCAGATGAAATATTATCATGCAGCCTTTTTGTTTCTTAAAATGTAGATCAACAGCTCACTGTACAAGATAAATCTGTTTACCTGTAAAAGAGATCTGTGGAAATGACCCCTGTGATATGTTTAATGTTACATCCAAAGCCAGCTCACGGTTGCTCAAGTGTTTGTTGAGACAATAAACGCGAGTTTAAATAGCTGATATGGCTGCTCAGGTCAGGTTTTTATGATTTATGAAGGGAATTTGTTGGTAAGCTTCTTTTCTACTCTGTGTGAGGAGGAAGGGCAAAAATAGAAGCCAAATCTTGATCTCTCTATCACAGTGCTTTTGACAACACGTATAGGCAGGGGCATATTAACATCACTGGAGGCCCCTGGGCTACAAAACTTTATGAGCCTTCCCCAACACCACACCCTGCTACATGGTGGATGCCGTGGGGCTGTAGTCCAGGTTAGCCCGTTCAGTAATGCACCCCTGCGTATAGGCTACATAAAGGATATGGAACCATAACACTTTATATTAAGGTATCAAAAAAGCAATTCATCACTCACATATCTACATATATTCACATATCACTTAGCTATGTGCAATACAGTTGTCACAAAGTTAGCTGGTGAAAATTGACGCTTTTGTAAATATGTATGTTGTAATTTTTTTTCTTTGTTTCCTGTTCTCTTTTCTAGACAAGGAACTTGCCAAAGTGAGGACTAAGTTCGCAGAGGGAGTGAACAAAGCAGTTATTAAGCAGCTCCTGGATGACATTTTAGAGGATGGCATCGTGAATGATGGAGAGAAAGACTCCATACTTGAGGAGAACGTTACTAAGACAGACAAGGCACGTGCCCTCATTGACACAGTGAGGAAGAAAGGAGATGAAGCCAGCAGGACGCTCATTGCTCGTCTTTCTAAGAGAGATCCTACACTTTACCAAAACCTGGGTCTGACGTCTGGTCAATGTTCTCAGCCAGGTGAGCTAACATATTTCACAGGTGTAGTTCACAAGTAGAAGAACTTCACTTTGAACACTGATGTTGTGTTTTGTCGTTCACAGCTCCCGAGCCCCTGAAAGATGAGTGGTCAACCACACTCAAACCAACAACAGATGCTTTCTGGAGAGAGAAACAGAATGATAGAAGAGTAAGTCATTCATAAAAGCATTATCAAATATATATACTGGTTTTCTTTGAGCTTAGTATTTTTAAATTAAAGTCCATTATGTACAAGACATTTTTCCTGTAAATGATCAAAGTATATTTGTTGTTGAACTTTGTAAAACTGTTCATTTAAATTTCCATTTTTCAGACTTACAATGTGACCAAAGAGACCATCAAGAGTCGTGTGGCTCTGCTAATCACTAACATAAAGTTCACTGAGGTGGCAATGAACAGAAAGGGAGCAGAGAAAGACGAGGAGAACATGGACAAACTGCTCAAAGCGCTGGGATACGAGGTGGTGAAGTACACAAACCTCACTGGAAAGGTACTTTTGATAAATAAAAAAACAAACACATTTTCTCATGTTAGTGTAAATAAAAATGCGATACAGTAATTAGACTCTGACTTGTTTGTGTTCTCACAGGAGATCGAAGAAGCTGTAATTAAGTTCTCTAAACATCCAAAGCTGAAAGAGACAGACAGCGTGTTTGTGGTTATCATGTCTCACGGGGAACAGGGAGCTGTCCTCGGCCGCAACTATAAAAAGGGCGATACAGAAAGAGAAAAGGACAAGTTCCCCATTGATGACATTTTTAAACACTTGGCCACAACCCATTGTCAAGATCTGCTGGATAAACCCAAGATCATCATCATCCAGGCCTGCAGAGGAGGTGACTTTCATCTGTTCTCATAGATACAACACACATCAGCAAAGTTCTTCTAGGACCTGTTGTATATTTAATAGCTTTATTTTTTGTATAATAATATAGCCTTATATAAGTCTGCTAATGTCATCATGGTTATGTCATAATAGCTTACTTAGGTGACAATGCCCTTATGATCTTTACTTAAATGATGTCACATGTATTGCAGAAAGGGACGGATCTGTGCTTGTTAGTGAGGCAGCTGTGGTCAGTGATGATGCACGACATCCAGACCTATCACTGCAGGCTGATTCTTTGCGCAGTGCACCCAGAGAAAAAGACTTCATATGTTTTCTTTCTTGCACTCCTGGTGAGTCTGTCTGAAATATGATCAGATCTTATTTTAAAGCTCAAGAACTTAAACTTCAATAATTTGCATTGATAACAGCTAATAGTAGTTACCTTATGTAATAAAAACAGTTTGTATGTTTTTCTTGCAGATACTGTCTCGTATAGACATACAGACAAGGGGTCTTTTCTAATCCAGTATATTGTTGATGCACTGAACACCTTTGCACATAAGGATCACATTGACGAACTTTTCACAAGAGTAAGTTATGCACATGTCTCTCTTGTCTTGGTGTAAAATGTTCATGTATAGTAGATTATAATCTACATGGTGGAAAGTAATACCAGCTGTGAGGCAATAAGCCCAAAAAGCAAGTAGTAGTGATGTACTTGTTTTATTTGCCTTGTTTAATGTCATACACTGTTTCAACCTCACAGGTCGCGCTACGCTTTGACGAGGACTTCCGCTATCTGAACATAAGCCAGATCCCAACCAAGGAGAGATGCACTCCCACAAAGCACTTCTATCTCTTTCCCGGCCTCTGAAACAGAATCCAGAGTTGTAGCAACACAGATTTTTTTTTCTTCCTGTTTCATTCATTCAAATGTACTCCTTCATTCTAGCTATGCTTTCTGTGGTGCCACTCTGTGATAAGATCAAATATGCATTCTATATATTTTTTATTAACAGACAGTGTAAGACATGGAATTAATGGAGCACAAAGGTTGAAGAGTTTTATCCATGTTTAATGCTTGACTCAACAGCTTACTCAGGTTGACTTTCTTTTGAAGAAAAGAAAACAGGATATTGGATGATTGCCTTCACCTGACTTCACCCACTCACACAAAATTATGACATGACTTTGATGTTCTATACCGCCACATCATGTAAATTGTGCATTGTTTATTATCTATTTTAAACTTTTTAAAAGCTGTGAAACCAGATAACACTGCCATTACATCTAACACAATGTGCACTCAAAATAAATAAAAAACTGTATGTCATATATTGTTATTAACTTCTCATCATTTAAATGAGTGGTGGATTAGGCAATTATTGAACATGGACTGTATTAGAAATCCATTCCAGCATATAGCGTATTAAGATATAATAGATGTTGTTATTCCTCTTTTCAGATCATGTATTTGTATAATTTTGTGAATCCAGTGTGTAGGGCTGGAGAAACAGTAACCAAGTCTCTGGTTGCTATTCTGCATACTGGACAGGAAAGTCAAAGGGTTGTGATCTGTATAAACGGTAACTGGCAATGATGGTCAAACATACATTTCAAAAAACCTCAAGTTGAAATCAGGGTCAGTGTCTCCTTCTCAACAGTGAAATAATTTAACTTTCATGAGAAGAAGTAGACAGGATGTCCAGTTCTCTCTTCCCCTTCGTGTAGAATATCTCCCATCAGTTTCATTTGTATCGACCTGTATTTTAAAATGCTTCTCAAAATCAAGAACATGAGCAGAACAGATATTTTTTACACAACTGAAAGCAGCTTGATTTTTGGGAGACCAGACAAGGCAAGGCAGTTTTATTTATATAGCGCATTTCATACACAATGGCAACTCAATGTGCTTTACATAAAACAGAAAAACATGCAATTTGAGAAACATTGAAACATACAATTAACCCCCCACACCCCATAATAAAAACAAAGTACAGAAAAATAGAAAGACATAAATAAAATGCTAGAATAGTGCATTAAATATAAGATTGCAGCATAAAATAATGATTTGTTTTAAAATGGACATAGAGTGCAAATGAAAGATTAAAATGTAAAGTGCTTTAAAAGAGCTCAATCATAAGCACAGGAGAAGAGAAGTGTTTTTAACCTGGATTTAAAAATGTTCACAGTTGGGGCTGATTTCAGTTCTGCTGGTAGTTTGTTCCAGTTGTGTGCAGCATAACAGCTAAAAGCTGCGTCACCATGTTTAGTTTGAACTCTGGGCTCAACTATCTGACCTGAGTCAGTAGATCTCAGAACTCTACTGGGTTTATATTCTACTAACATGTCATTCATGTATTCTGGACCTAAACCATTCAGTGATTTGTAGACTAGTAGCAGTACTTTAAAATCTATTCTATAGCTGACTGGGAGCCAGTGTAAAGACTTTAGAACTGGAGTAATGTTCTCTGATCTCTTTGTTCTGGTTAAAACTGGAGCTGCAGCGTTCTGAATGAGCTGCAGCTGTTTAATGCTTTTTTGTGGGAGTCCAGTAGTCGAGTCTACTTGAGATGAAAGCATGACTCAACTTCTCCTGGTCAGACAAGGGTATTTTTACTCAAGAGATTAGTCAAAGCCCTCACTATTTCCTGTTTACAGTATGTGCGAGTTTCAGCCAAACACTGCCTCAGAGAGAGAAACAGAAGAGTTGTTCAACTACTGCTCACATGGGTTTTCTTTTCTTTTTGTTAAAATCTTGACTCTTTAGCCAGCATGCACAACATCAGGAAACTGAAACTGAGGAAACTAAATGGAATTCAGCCACCATTAAATGAAGGCGTTAGTTCATGCAGGACATACACGCACGCTGCTGCTGCTAGCAAAGCCTCCCCCCACCACCCCAGCCTCCACCTTTATGGTTCAGGGTCCAATCATGGCTCAAGGGTCAATCTGAAATGCATGTTTTGCTTTTGACCCACTCTGCATAGGGGGTTATGCATCGTACTCCCTGTTTTAGCTGAGCATGCTGCTGGCTAATCCAGGGAGCATCTTAGAGTGGAGCCTTCAACGCCAAGTAAAACTGTATCTCCATTTGTCGCAATAACTGGTTTGATCTATGACGAGTGTTCCTGACTGAACTTTATTATTTACACTTGTGCTTCTTTTATTGCAACATGTCAGACTGTGTTTTGTGAAAAAGACCTATTCTAAATCCCTCTGTACAGATCTCACCAGGTTGTGAAGTTTGTGGATGGTGCCACAAGAAGGCCCTGGATGATTTTACCATACATATAAAACATTAAATGCAACATGTCATAGCGACTTGTCATTTTGGGATTGAACCATACGGCAGCCACCTGGGTCCAGTTTTAAACTTGCTGTTATTAGAACCTATGGTGAAATGTTGTATTTATAATCCTTGTATTTTTATACCAATACACAGATACTGTTTTTATTGAAAGTAAGTATAAGACAATTGTGCCTGTCGAGAATGAACCAAAAAACAAGATTTGGGTAAATTTTAGATTATTATAGCTCCATGAGAACAAATGATGCTTTAAAACATGAAGATAATCTCATGTTTGTGCATTTATACAATGATATACAATGACTTTTTTCCTAGTTTTGCTTGATATTTAATATGTAAAGCTGCCTCTAGTGTTATGAATGGCTAATATACTACACCAAGCAGTACTTTTATTCAGCAATCCAAAATAGATTCAGTATTATGGTGTATATTAGCAGGACATTACAATCCGAAACACAACAAAGAAACACACTTAATGTAATATCTTAATATATATTTATTAATATCATAAACTGTACTATGTATCTATGGATTTTACAGGCTGGTCCTTGAGCAACGAGGGGAAAGACTCAGCAGTGGATGAAGTACTCTTGAACTCAACTTAGGTAAAAGTAAAGGTGCACAAAATATCAAAAGTAACCAAGTTCTGGAGAATGACCATTTTTATATTGCCATTTCATCATTAATATTATATTTCTATTTTACTATTCATTGCATTAATGTGTAAGCATTATTTAAATGACTATTTTAACTACTTTTTATTCCAGTTGCATAGTTAAATCTGTAACAAGACATTTTTACCATCCAGTATAATACATTTGGTGTATTCATCACTTTTTTTATGTGGGATTAAATAAAGCCTATTATTTTTTGAGAGTTTTGTATTTAGACTAAAAATTTAAAATGCAGAGCAGTTGTTAAAGAAATGCAGTAGCAGAAGTATTTCAATTGTCACAAGTCCTGCATTCAACATTTCTATTGAAGAAAAAAGTACAGAAGCATCATCAGAAAAATATTCTTAATGTGAATGTTATTAGCCGGAATGATGGAGGAGCAACTAATTATAAATACTTTTATCTACAGATATGGATTATATTTTATGAGGTGATCATTTGTTTTGTATTTAAAATCTTAATCTGCAAAGTAACAACAGCAGTCAGATAAATAGGAGAGTAAAAAGTACAACATAGCATTTGTTGTTTTTTCATGGTTTTGTGAAGCACATTGTATTGCACCTTTTTGTATGAAATGTGCGTTTTCAATGAAGTTTATTGTTATTTGCCTCAAAAAGTAGTGTAGTAAAGTAAAGTGACGTCAAAATGACACAAAAGCACAGTACTTAACTAAATACTGTAGTTACCCTTAACCACTGAGTCCTTATGAAAACGAAAGTAAACGGCTCTGTGCCACTGACACGTTCAAGTATAAAGACGAAGATGACTCCACCTACCTCCAGTTTGCGCATGAAGTTTTTTTTTTTTTTTTTTTTTTTTTTTTTGTAGTTTGTGCATGAAGTGAACATTTCCAAGTTAAAGCTTTACGCACGCGTATGTACAGTAGCCTACAGGCGGGAAGACGTTTAGGTGTAAAAGATTGGCGTTTTGGAGTTTTATGAGTAATGGCAGGTAAGAAGATCTGTGGTTTAAGTACATTTTTCAAGCAATCGTGGACTTATAGCTAGTCGTCGGGTACTGAGTCTGAAAAAGAGCATCCGAATGAGTTTTCTAGTATTTACTTTGTGTGACACTAATATTAATTGTGCTGAGAATTACGAGCAAAGTACGCGGAAAGTAATGTTTAACTTTGAGTTGGTATGGGCGTATCCACATTACGCACAACAGACTGTTGCTCCTCACATCTGCAGGCTCGCTTGTTATTCACATCTGTTTCATGTTAAACTAACCGAGAGCTTCTGAGAAAGAAAACAAAACAAAAACCAAAAGTAATCATTTCTCATAAAAGAATAATTTACGAGCTTTGCTTTAGAAGCCAATAGAAGCTGGTGAAAAGTTGATGTTTTTGTAAATATTTGTAATGTTATTTTATCGTATGTCTTATTCATCATTAGCACCTTCTTTAAGAGACTAACATTTAAAACGTGTGATTTTTTTTCTTTGCTTCGTATTCTCTTTTCTAGCCAAAGAACTTGCCGACGTCAGAGTTAAGTTTGTGCAAGGGGTGGACGAAGACATTATTAAGCAGCTCCTGGATGACCTTTTAGATGCTCATATCGTGAGTGATGGAGAGGTGGACTCAATACTTGCGAAGAACGTTACCAGGGCAGACAAGGCACGTGCCCTCATTGACACAGTGAAGAGGAAAGGAGATGAAGCCAGCAGCAAGCTCATTGCTCATCTTTATAACAGAGATCCTACACTTTACCAAAACCTGGGTCTGTCATCTGGTCAACCTGCTCAGCCAGGTGAGCTAACATATTTCACAGGTGTAGTTGGAGTGTAGTAGAAGAACTTCACTTTGAACACTGATGTTGTGTTTTGTCGTTCACAGCTGCTGAGCCCCAGATGGATGAGGAGTGGTCAACCACACTCAAACCAACAACAGATGCTTTCTGGAGAGGGAAAAAGAATGATAGAAGTGTAAGTCATTCATAAAAGCATTATCAAATATATATACTGGTTTTCTTTGAGCTTAGTATTTTTAAATTAAAGTCCATTATGTACAAGACATTTTTCCTGTAAATGATCAAAATACATTTTTTGTTGAACTTTGTAAAACTGTTCATTTAAATTTCCATTTTCCAGACTTACAATGTGACCAAAGAGACCATCAGTAGTCGTGTGGCTCTGCTAATCACTAACATAGAGTTCACTGACGAGGCAATGAACAGAAAGGGAGCAGAGAAAGACGAGGAGAACATGGAGAAACTGCTCAAAGCGCTGGGATACGAGGTGGTGAAGTACACAAACCTCACTGGAAAGGTACTTTTGATAAATAAAAAAACAAACACATTTTCTCATGTTAGTGTAAATAAAAATGTGATACAGTAATTAGACTCTGACTTGTTTGTGTTCTCACAGGAGATCGAAGAAGCTGTAATTAAGTTCTCTAAACATCCAAAGCTGAAAGAGACAGACAGCGTGTTTGTGGTTATCATGTCTCACGGGGAACTGGGAGCTGTCCTCGGTGTCAACTATAAAAAGGGCGATACAGAAAGAGAAAAGGACAAGTTCCCCATTGATGACATTTTTAAACACTTGGCCACAACCCATTGTCAAGATCTGCTGGATAAACCCAAGATCATCATCATCCAGGCCTGCAGAGGAGGTGACTTTCATCTGTTCTCATAGATACAACACACATCAGCAAAGTTCTTCTAGGACCTGTTGTATATTTAATAGCTTTATTTTTTGTATAATAATATAGCCTTATATAAGTCTGCTAATGTCATCATGGTTATGTCATAATAGCTTACTTAGGTGACAATGCCCTTATGATCTTTACTTAAATGATGTCACATGTATTGCAGAAAGGGACGGATCTGTGCTTGTTAGTGAGGCAGCTGTGGTCAGTGATGATGCACGACATCCAGACCTATCACTGCAGGCTGATTCTTTGCGCAGTGCACCCAGAGAAAAAGACTTCATATGTTTTCTTTCTTGCACTCCTGGTGAGTCTGTCTGAAATATGATCAGATCTTATTTTAAAGCTCAAGAACTTAAACTTCAATAATTTGCATTGATTACAGCTAATAGTAGTTACCTTATGTAATAAAAACGGTTTGTATGTTTTTCCTGCAGGTACTCACTCGTATAGACATACAGACAAGGGGTCTTTTCTAATCCAGTATATTGTTGATGCACTGAACACCTTTGCACATAAGGATCACATTGACGAACTTTTCAGAAGAGTAAGTTATGCACATGTCTCTCTTGTCTTGGTGTAAAATTTTCATGTATAGTAGAATATAATCTACATGGTGGAAAGTAATACCAGCTGTGAGGCAATAAGCCCAAAAAGCAAGTAGTAGTGATGTACTTGTTTTATTTCCCCTGTTTAATGTCATACACTGTTTCAACCTCACAGGTCGCGCAACGCTTTGACGAGGACTTCCCCTGTCAGACCAAAAGACAGATCCCAACCAGGGACAGATGCACTCCCACAAAGAACTTCTATCTCTTTCCCGGCCTCTGAAACAGAATCCAGAGTTGTAGCAACACAGATTTTTTTTTCTCCCTGTTTCATTCATTCAAATGTACTCCTTCATTCTAGCTACGCTTTCTGAGGTGCCACTCTGTGATAAGATCAAATATGCATTCTATATATTTTTTATTAACAGACAGTGTAAGACATGGAATTAATGGAGCACAAAGGTTGAAGAGTTTTATCCATTTTTAATGCTTGACTCAACAGCTTACTCAGGTTGACTTTCTTTTGAAGAAAAGAAAACAGGATATTGGATGATTGCCTTCACCTGACTTCACCCACTCACACAAAATTATGAAATGACTTTGATGTTCTATACCGCCACATCAATTGTAGTAAATTGTGCATTGTTTATTATCTATTTTAAACTTTTTAAAAGCTGTGAAACCAAATAACACTGCCATTACATCTAACACAATGTGCACTCAAAATAAATAAAAAACTGTATGTCATATATTGTTATTAACTTCTCATCATTTAAATGAGTGGTGGATTAGGCAATTATTAAACATGGACTGTATTAGAAATCCATTCCAGCATATAGCGTATTAAGATATAATAGATGTTGTTATTCCTCTTTTCAGATCATGTATTTGTATAATTTTGTGAATCCAGTGTGTAGGGCTGGAGAAACAGTAACCAAGTCTCTGGTTGCTATTCTGCATACTGGACAGGAAAGTCAAAGGGTTGTGATCTGTATAAACGGTAACTGGCAATGATGGTCAAACATACAAAAAACTTCAAAGTTGAAATCAGGGTCAGTGTCTCCTTCTCAACAGTGAAATAATTTAACTTTCATGAGAAGAAGTAGACAGGATGTCCGGTTCTCTCTTCCCCTTCTTGTAGAATATCTCCCATCAGTTTCATTTGTATCCACCTGTATTTTAAAATGTTTCTCAAAATCAAGAACTGTGAGAACATGAGCAGAACAGATATTTTTTACACAAGTGAAAGCAGCTAGATTTTTGGGAGACCAGACAAGGGTATTTTTACTCCCCCACTACTTCCTGTTTATGTGCCAGTTTCAGACAGATACTGCCCCAGAGAGAGAAACAGAAGAGTTGTTCAACTACTGCTCACATGGGTTTATCTTTTCTTTTTGTTAAAATCTTGACTCTTTAGCCAGCATGCAAAACATCAGGAAACTGAAACTGAGGAAACTAAATGGAATTCTGCCACCATTAAATGAAGCTTGGCGTTAGTTCATGCAGGACATAGAAGTCATACACCCCATCTGTAATCAGCTGACAGCCATGGCTTGAATCAGCATACCTTATATGTTACACACCAATCACAGCCTTTCTCACAACAAGGCGGTCCCTTTAAATATGACTCCCACCTTCACTGATCTTGCTACACCAACACTGTTGTGCACACTGCTGCTAGCAAAGCCTCCCCCCACCACCCCAGCCTCCACCTTTATGGTTCAGGGTCCAATCATGGTTCAAGGGTCTATCTGAAATGTAAGTTTTGCTTTTGGCCCACTCTGCTTAGGGGGTTATGCATCGTACTCCCTGTTTTAGCTGAGCATGCTGCTGGCTAATCCAGGCAGCATTTTAGAGTGGAACCTTCAACGCCAAGCAAAACTGTATTTTCATTTGTCGCAATAACTGGTTTGATCTATGACGAGAGTGTTCCTGAACTTTATTATTTACACTTGTGCTTCTTTTATTGCAACATGTCAGATAGTGTTTTGTGAAAAAGACCTATTCTAAATCCCTCTGTACAGATCTCACCAGGTTGTGAAGTTTGTGGATGGTGCCACAAGAAGGCCCTGGATGATTTTACCATACATATAAAACATTAAATGCAACATGTCATAGCGACTTATTATTTTGGGGTTGAACCATACGGCAGCCACCAACTTGCTGTTATTAGAACCTATGGTGAAATGTTGTATTTATAATCCTTGTATTTTTATACCAATACACCAATACTGTTTTTATTGAAAGTAAGTATAAGACAATTGTGCTTGTCGAGAATGAACCAAAAAACAAGATTTGGGTAAATTTTAGATTATTATAGCTCCATGAGAACAAATGATGCTTTAAAACATGAAGATAATCTTATGTTTGTGCATTTATACAATGATATACAATGACTTTTTTCCCAGTTTTGCTTGATATTTAATATGTAAAACTGCCTCTGGTGTTATGAATGGCTAATATACTACACCAAGCAGTACTTTTATTCAGCAATCCAAAATAGATTCAGTATTATGGTGTATATTAGCAGGACATTACAATCCGAAACACAACAAAGAAACACTCTTAATGTAATATCTTAATATATATTTATCAATATCTTAAACTGTACTATGTATCTATGGATTTTACAGGCTGGTCCTTGAGCAACGAGGGGAAAGACTCAGCAGTGGATGAAGTACTCTTGAACTCAATTTAGGTAAAAGTAAAGGTGCACAAAATATCAAAAGTAACCAAGTTCTGGAGAATGACCATTTTTATATTGCCATTTCATCATTAATATTATATTTCTATTTTACTATTCATTGCATTAATGTGTAAGCATTATTTAAATGAATATTTTAACTACTTTTTATTCCAGTTGCATAGTTAAATCTGTAACAAGACATTTTTACCATCCAGTATAATACATTTGGTGTATTCATCACTTTTGTTTATGTGGGATTAAATAAAGCCTATTATTTTTTGAGAGTTTTGTATTTAGACTAAAAAATTAAACTGCAGAGCAGTTGTTAAAGAAACGCAGTAGCAGAAGTATTTCCATTGTCACAAGTCCTGCATTCAACATTTCTACTGAAGAAAAAAGTACAGAAGCATCATCAGAAAAATATTCTTAATGTGAATGTTATTAGCCGGAATGATGGAGGAGCAACTAATTATAAATACTTTTATCTACAGATATGGATTATATTTTATGAGGTGATCATTTGTTTTGTATTTAAAATCTTAATCTGCAAAGTAACAACAGCAGTCAGATAAATAGGAGAGTAAAAAGTACAACATAGCATTTGTTGTTTTTTCATGGTTTTGTGAAGCACATTGTATTGCACCTTTTTGTATGAAATGTGCGTTTTCAATTAAGTGTATTGTTATTTGCCTCAAAAAGTAGTGTAGTAAAGTAAAGTGACGTCAAAATGACACAAAAGCACAGTACTTAACTAAATACTGTAGTTACCCTTAACCACTGAGTCCTTATGAAAACGAAAGTAAACGGCTCTGTGCCACTGACACGTTCAAGTATAAAGACGAAGATGACTCCACCTACCTCCAGTTTTTTTTTTTTTTTTTTTTTTTTTTTTTTTGTAGTTTGTGGATGAAGTGAACATTTCCAAGTTAAAGCTTTACGCACGCGTATGTAGAGTAGCCTACAGGCGGGAAGACGTTTTGGTGTAAAAGATTGGCGTTTTGGAGTTTTATGAGTAATGGCAGGTAAGAAGATATGTGGTTTAAGTACATTTTTCAAGCAATCGTGGACTTATAGCTAGTCGTCGGGTACTGAGTCTGAAAAAGAGGATCCGAATGAGTTTTCTAGTATTTACTTTGTGTGACACTAATATTAATTGTGCTGAGAATTACGAGCAAAGTACGCGGAAAGTAATGTTTAACTTTGAGTTGGTACCTGGGCGTATCCACATTACGCACAACAGACTGTTGCTCCTCACATCTGCAGGCTCGCTTGTTATTCACATCTGTTTCATGTTAAACTAAACGAGAGCTTCTGAGAAAGAAAACAAAACAAAAACCAAAAGTAATCATTTCTCATAAAAGATTAATTTACGAGCTTTGCTTTAGAAGCCAATAGAAGCTGGTGAAAAGTTGATGTTTTTGTAAATATTTGTAATGTTATTTTATCGTATGTCTTATTCATCATTAGCACCTTCTTTAAGAGACTAACATTTAAAACGTGTGATTTTTTTTCTTTGCTTCGTATTCCCTCTTCTAGCCAAAGAACTTGCCAAAGTCAGGATTAAGTTTGTGCAAGGGGTGAACAACGCAGTTATTAAGCAGCTCCTGGATGACATTTTAGAGGCTGGCATCGTGAATGATGGAGAGAAAGACTCAATACTTGAGGAGAACGTCATCAAGACAGACAAGGCACGTGCCCTCATTGACACAGTGAGGAAGAAAGGAGATGAAGCCAGCAGGACACTCATTGCTTGTCTTTATAACAGAGATCTTACACTTTACAATAACCTGGGTCTGTCATCTGGTCAACCTGCTCAGCCAGGTGAGCTAACATATTTCACAGGTGTAGTTGGAGTGTAGTAGAAAAACTTCACTTTGAACACTGATGTTGTGTTTTGTCGTTCACAGCTCCCGAGCCCCCGATCGATGAGGAGTGGTCAACCACACTCAAACCAACAACAGATGCTTTCTGGAGAGAGAAACAGAATGATAGAAGTGTAAGTCATTCATAAAAGCATTATCAAATATATATACTGGTTTTCTTTGAGCTTAGTATTTTTAAATTAAAGTCCATTATGTACAAGACATTTTTCCTGTAAATGGTCAAAATACATTTTTGTTGAACTTTGTAAAACCTTCCTTTTTCCAGACTTACACTGTGACCAAAGAGACCATCAGGAGCCGTGTGGCTCTGCTAATCACTAACATAGAGTTTACTGACAAGGAAAAAATCAGAAAGGGAGCAGACAAAGACGAGGAGAACATGGAGAAACTGCTCAAAGCGCTGGGATACGAGGTGGTGAAACGCACAAACCTCACTGGAAAGGTACTTTTCATTTAAGATATTTTCTCATGTAAATAAAAAATGTTATGTTTGTGTTGTCTGTTTGATTGAGCGATACAGTAACTGACCTCTGAATTGTTTTTTTTTTTCACAGGAGATCGAAGAAGCTGTAATTCAGTTCTCTAAACATCCAAAGCTGAAAGAGACAGACAGCGTGTTTGTGGTTATCATGTCTCACGGGGAACTGGGAGCTGTCCGTGGTGTCAACTATAAAAAGGGCGATGCAGAAAGAGAAAAGGACAAGTTCCCCATTGATGACATTTACAAACACTTGGACACGTTGCATTGTCAAAACTTGCTGAACAAACCAAAGATCATCATCATCCAGGCCTGCAGTGGAGGTAACTCTCGTCTGTTTTAATAGACACAACAAACATTAACAAAGTTCTTGTGATCTTTACTTAAATGATGTCACATGTATTGCAGAAAGGGACGGATCTGTGCTTGTTAGTGATGTAGCTGTGGTCAGTGATGATGCACGACATCCAGGCCTATCACTGCCTGCTGATGAAGAAAACATTGAGGATGATTCTTTGCGCCGTGCACCCAGAGAAAAAGACTTCATACGTTTTCGCTCCTCCACTCCTGGTGAGTCTATCTGAAATATGATCAGATCTTATTTTAAAACTCAAGAACTTAAACTTCAATAATTTGCATTGATTACAGCTAATAGTAGTTACCTAATAAAAACGGTATGTTTTTCTTGCAGGTACTGTCTCACATAGAAATGATGACGAGGGATCTTTTTTTATCCAGTATATTGTTGATGCACTGAACACCTTTGCACATAAGGATCACATTGAGGAACTTTTCAGAAGAGTAAGTTATGCACATGTCTCTCTTGTCTTGGTGTAAAATTTTCATGTATAGTAGAATATAATCTACATGGTGGAAAGAAAAAGCCCAAAAAGCAAGTAGTAGTGATATACTTGTATTATTTGGTTTGCTCAATGTCATACACTGTTTCAACCTCACAGGTCATGGAACGCTTTGAGAGCTTTTCAGTTCCCACCAAGAGAATAGACGACGATACACAGATGCCAGTCAAGGACAGAGACACTCTCTCAAAGAAGTTCTACCTCTTTCCCGGCCTCTGAGACAGGATCCAGTGTTGTAGCAACTCTGTTTGTTGTTATAAAGTTAGTATATAATGTAATGTAATCTCTCCAGAATAAAAATGTTCAACCATGCAGTTCATTTTCTGCTTTAAATTATTTTATTTTTCATATGAAGTCTGTGACTGAAAATGCCATCAGGAGTTATGCTGCCCTACACTGTTTATTAATGAAAAGTTAAACAGAGTTGGAGCTGAGGAAGATGAGCAGAACAAAGAGAAAAGCAGAAACTCTGACAGTGAAGTGGTAAAACACACAAACCTCACTGGACAGGAACTTGTGAAAGTAAGAAGTTCTCTTATTAAATCAGTTCAGTAAGTTCAAGCTGATAGTTTAATGCTAATTTTTAATATTTAAGTTTACGATTTTTTTTGACAGTTTTTTTAGATGTAATTTCTCAACGGAAACCGAGCAGTGTTTGGTGTTGGCTATGATGATGAAGAACCTGATGAGTTTAACATCAACATGTATGTATGTACAAACCCTAGCCTAGATCATCATCATCCAGGCCTGCAGAGGAGGTGATTCTCATCTATTCTCACACATATACTTTTTTCAATTTGGACAGAGTAGAAAAAATAAAATATTCAGCATAAATATGAATGATAAACTCTTGCTTGTATTAAAATTATGCAACATACCTGCAGATACTGGCTCATATAGAGAAAGCAAACATGGGTCTTTTCTTACTGAGTACATTATTGACAGTGTTGGGGTAGTTACTTAAAAAAAGTAATTTGTTACTAGTTACTAGTTACTTCTGTAAATTGTAATGAGATTACTTTACTAGTTACTGGATTTGAAAAGTAACTTCACTACTTATTACTTTACTTTCCCATTTCCGTGTAGATACATGGAAAAACATCACTTAGTCTGTCCACATAGTGTTTATTGTATAGAAAATGGAATGTAAAACCATATGAAAGAACACTATCCCTGTCTTCACAAAGAAATATGCCTCACTGTAAAAGCCACAAACAACAGCTTAAAGGTAGGGTTGGTAATGTTGGAAAGCTAGCAAGAGAGCTAGCAAGATTTGAAAATAGCACCTCCTCCTGCCTCCTCTAAGCTCAACCCCGCTGCTCCCCCTCCCGTCAGTGAGTCCGTCCAAGCCACGCCCCCACAAACTGGAACGCGCACACTGCTGCAGGGAGGAGAGGAGAGCTACGAGCTAGCCATTTCCAAGTATTTTGGACAACAACCAAACAGTCTCATGTCTCATTTACCTGTAAGTAAACTATTATTATGTTTTTTATTTGTTTTATAGCACATCAGTCTGTGCAGATTCAGATCCGGGACCTGGGTCTGAATCTGCTGAATCTCCCCAAGGATACGGCTGGATTCAGACCTATGGTTCAGACCCATCAGCTAAATTACATTGTATAATTGTTACGTGTTTTTCACTGACAAACGTGTATTTTATGTTTTTATTAGTCACGTAGCATATCTGCTATGTTTTTTATTGACAATTATGCAAGGTGATGCAGAAGTGTTAGGAAAGTAAATTTGGGCCAATATCTCAATTTTACTATAAAACTTAGACACTTATGCTACTAGGCTAACGCTATGTTTGTTGTTTCATTGTTAGAGTTTACACGATGAGAGCACTGGCTCAGACCCGAGCTACAGTCCTGAATCAAGCACGTCTTCAGCTCCAAGGGGACGCGGTCGTGCTAGAGCCAGAGGAGGCCGTGCTAGAGGGGGTGCAAGGGGCAGAGGCCGAGGAACTTGAGGTCAAGGACGTGGAGCAAGCCGGACTGCGACCGGAGAGCTTTTACAAGATGAGGATATTCAACGAGTGGAGAATATGCAAGCTCAAAGAATTGCAGATGAGCAGGTAGCCTTTCTAAAATAGCCTCTTTTTTCCTGATCTCAACATTATCAAGAACTGTAAACAATGACCTGCCATTCACTGTAAACACAACATTTCTGAGTTTATTGTCATTCATAAACTGTTAAAGAATATAATACTATAATATAAACACATGAAACTTTTAACTCTGGTCCGGCAACATACCAAAAATATAATAAATGAAATTACAATATTAGTAATAATAAAAGGACAAGATGGTGAGAGTCTAATCTTCTTGATGAACTATTTTTTACAGGCTAGAATTGAACGACTGAGATTGGAAGAATCTCATCAGTTGCTTCAGATCTGCCTGACAAGGGACCCAAGCCTCATGTTTGATGTCCTGCAGATGCTCCTCCACCAGGCCCTCCAGCTCCACGTCTACCTACATGGTGTGTGTGCAGGAAGTGCCGTGAGATGCCCACAGATCTAGAAAAAAAGTGCTGTGGGCAACAACCTGCTTCCTAACCCTAACCCTCACCTGGAAGTATACATTTTACATTTGGTCTTTTGTTATTTATATTTTGTCAGTTTTTAATAAAAAATTTGAAAATGATGAATGCCTTTCATTTGACTATTTCTGCAACAGAAGCAATATATTTTCTCACCACCACATTAAAAATAAGTGATTACAGAATAATTACAACAAAATTTGTATAACCCTTTTTATTGTTACATAAATAATCTGTACATTTTCAACATGAGTGTATCTACACATTGGAAAAGGTGTTTCCAGGTAAGGCAGACAGGTCAGGCTGTGTGTAGGGAGTATTTGTCAGCGGTGGTGATCTACTCCTTTGGCAGTGATTTACCTTTAGGAAGAATATCACAATTACACATCTGACAATAATGAATACATTTTTGAGATAATCAAAGAATAAGAATACTTAGAGCTTTATTTCCCATTTATTTTGCACATAATTATGTTAGAACTTCTTCATCAAACTACAATATTGTAAGAAAACTCACCTAGGCCTCTGCTGAGTTGGGTCTGCAAAAGCTCCTGTGTGCTTTTGAGCTTACTAGAGGTGTCAATGAGGGGGGTAGCTGCAGTAATGGCTGGGCTGGGGGAGGGACAGATGTCTGCTCAAACCAGTTGAAGAATTAACATCATCTCATCGCGTCATCTCTGTGAAGATTACAAAATTAGAAAATACTGTCAACATACATTTACCCTTCATTCATAGAGGACAAAACACAGAACTTTTTATATGTAGAAATAGAAGTCTTGGGTTTGGCAGTTGGACCAAAGGAGCATAAAGATTGATATAAACTGTTGAGAAGATCCTCAGTTTGTTTCTATCCTCTCTGCATAGCATCTACCAGAGTATAGTCCATAGACAAGCTTGTAGCATGATCAATTATTCCACCAACACCACACACAGTTAGAGGTACAACTTATGCTAGCTGTGTTTTATTTTAGTGTTGATGGTTGTTGTTGTTGATGTTAACAACTCAGTGTGAAGTGCTGGACCTCCTAAGGTGAAGGACAGGTTTTATCCTCAGGCCATCATATTTCTCAAAATATCTAATCACTAATGTGTACTAATATGTAATCTGTATAATGATATAGCAGATATCACTGATAACACATATTGTATGTGCAATAATGCTGTTTTCTGAAGTACCTCAAATGGCACTTTGAGGCACATAAAACAGAAAAAGCTAGATATGAAAGACAGATATTTATATCCCAAAGACATATTCATAGCAGCAGCAAGTTGAACTCACCGGTCGGACAGAGACTCAGAAACAATAGTTGAACTGGAGGGAGAGTAGGTCTCATCAATCCGTGTTTAGACGGCGTCGAGGTTGATCGGTCCTTCTCATGGCTATGAAAACATAAATGAGCTACATCACCACAGTTGTAAAGTGTAAAAGCCAATATACGTAGTAGGTCTTTTTATCACAATAATAATGCAGACACTGAAGACTAGGGTACAGTAATATCTTTAAAATTAATATACTAGTATAATCTATTCAATACTGGCGTCACCGACCCGTTTTAAACACACAGCAAAGCTAATATTAGCATTACGCTAATACAAGCTACAAAAGTAGCTACGTTAGCATAACTTACATATATATAACAAATCCTCCCCGAAGCAAAACAAATAATTACCTGTCCAACAGAAAGAGAGCAACCTCGGCATCACTGTTCAGGTCCTTCAGATCCCTCAGTTGTCTCCACCGCTCAAATGCTACTCCGATGTTGATTCTTGTTTGACCTCTTGCTTTATCAAGTGACTTTTTAGTAGCTGTCCTTTCCTCCTCAGGCTTTCTCTTTCTTCCCTTTGTCTCTGGACGAGCCGTTACAAGAAGGCGTGCAAGTGGTATTTTCTCAGCCATTGCTCTTAAATAAATATTACATCCGTATTCGGTAGTTCTGCAGAGAGGTGTGCTGGTTTTTCTGGCGACTGCGAAAGATGAAGACTGTGCACGCGCGCAGTAGGCAGGGAGAGAGGGGGCGGGGCGTAGACTGTATGCGGAAGCAAAACTAGACATGAAGGCACCTGATTGGTTTTTTCTGTTCGCACCGAACGGCTCGGATTGGTCGGGGTTTTATCAGTTTTGTGGCCGCTACAGAGCTCTGATTTTCTCCGTTCCTTTTTCTGAAGCCATAATGTATTGATACCTTTCATAATAGAAGGACCATTTCTCCCAGTATAACAAAAAGTGTTTCTGAACAAGATTACCAACCCTACCTTTAAAAGGAGGCTATGGTGGGGTCAATGAACACACACGTTTCAAAACACAGATGTCAATGAAAGTGGTCAAAGAAAAATATAAACATAAAGGTCACTTTATCCCATCTATCAAAATTAAAACAGAAATGCACTTAAGCCCATAAAAAGGAAACAGAAAATACAATTAATTAAATAAACAGAATTTAAATTCACATCATCCTAAAAACATTATTTTCCCCTTAGCTCTCTTCTCTGCCTCCTGGAGATGTGGCTGCCAGAGGCGGTAACATACCAAGTCACAAACTCTTAAACCTATTAATGAATTGTTGTGAGTTGCAATTATCACAATGCAGAAAACAGAGAGTGTGACAAAAGTGCAACAGTGAAAACAGAACAACAAAGTGCAACAAAGAGTTTCTCATAAACTTTATCCCATTCAATTAATTTCTCTCTCTATTCTTCGAAATAACGATTGTATCGCAGAAGTAAAAGTCTTTCAAATCTTTTATCTGTCAGCCTATTCCTTCGTGGGGTCAGAACAATACTGCCCAGGCTGAAAAGCCTTTCGACCGGTGCACTTGATGGTATTGGAGTATTGTACTGCTTTGACATTTCCTTAATCCTGGGGAACCTGGAGAGCACCTCCCAGTCAGATCCGGGCAATTTTAAGTACTCCATGACTTCAGTCTCTGCTGTGTAGGAAGTCTCCTCTTCAAATTCAAAAAAGTCGTTGTGACTGGAGGTGGCAGGGCTCTGAATTGCTGGTCTCATCAGTGGCTCTTCAGGAATCCGGGCACGACACTCAGAAATTAGCATGGTTTTAACAGCATCTCTTCTCTTCTCATCTTTGAGCCAGCGGACCTTGAATTTGGGCATTGTGGCAGCAGCCATCAGAGCATCCTTGCTGTCCAAGACAGATGCAAATCTGTCTTTGATCGCCTGTGATATGAAATAGTAGGCTACATTAGACAAACATACAGTTCAATCAACAGCTTTTAGTAATTTGGGCTACATCAGCTATATTAAACTATGGGCCTATAGCCTACATGGCAAGCTATTATTTAACCACTTAACACACGCCCCTGTTTTTTATGTTGTTAGCCTAAACGACATGCCCAAGTTGTGAGCATCACAGATCCCACATAGTTTGAGACTCAGAGATGTGTCTGGTATCAGTGGAAAGGAAACACTCTCAGGATTCTTGTAAAAGTGTCTGTGTGATTCTGTGACTTACTGACACAGAGTGGCAGAGGTTACAATGATGGGGTTGTTTACTCGCCCATAGGTTTGCCTTTACAATGACATGTGTACAGACATTCAGGGACCTCTCAGCAGGATATAGACACAATGAGGCTACAGCCACAGGTCTTGGCTTCATGCAGTCCAAATTTGGAGTCAAAAGACCAAAAGATGAATTTTTCTGAATTATTTTTCAACAGGTATGTCCATGCGTTTTCCTCAGGTCCTTTTTGGAGACTCCAAATGGACACTTGGTTACCAAAGCTGTATAACCGCAATCAAACACCTATAACTTCACATCCCCTTTGCCTACAATCAAAATCTTGGTCTCTAATGAAAGCTGACGCCATATTATTATTATTATTATTATTATTATTATTAAATATTATATTATTATATATAACCATATTTTTTTGTTTGGCCATATCTATCTGTTTATTTTGCTATAAGTCATATGTTATCAACTTCATTTCACCGAATATTTCCATAGGCTAGAACAGCAGTCAATCAAAGCCATGTCGTCATTGTTGTCGGTCACATGTCCTCATTGGCTTTGGAGACATGTACTGCCTAATCCTAAACACCGATTGGCTTGTGTGCAGGAGCAGGAGAGGCTCACGATTGTAAACATCTAGTCACGTGTACTCTGAGATGGACGTGCAGGGCAGGAAATGACGTAAACGGACCGGACCGTATATGGTTTGTTATTTGTGTTTTTACGTTACATGTTGGACTAAATACATGGACATATTGAGGAAAATATTTCGGTTTTATGGAAACGGATTTCATATTTCACAAGAATGGATATTTGGCGAGCTGTACAGAAAGTCCTGAGTCATAAGATGATCGTTGTGGATAAAGGGAAGACGTTGAAGGTATGTAGCATTATAGCTTTTCTTACTTAGCTGAGGGGCTAGCCGAGCTATTCGCTAATACTATTACAGCTGTGAGCAACCATATAAGTCGTGAGTGGTCTTGAATGAATCAGGACAATCTAAGCTTTCTAACGATGTATGGCATGAATATATATGTTTAAAACATTCAGAAGAACTTGTGGCTACCTCCTAACATCCGTCCCGTCCCGTAGACGGAACAGCGTGCGTTAAGTGGTTAAGGCATATTCATTTTATTATTCAATATGTGTTTACCTGTACAATAGCACCAGGCATGCCAGCTGTCATCTGGGAAAGGCCATCTTTCAATGCAACCAACTTCGACATGAGAATCTCCAAGGTTGGCAGGAGGGTGCCGTAGTAGCAATCATTTTCTCCTTGTAGTATATCTAATGCTGCAGCAAGAGGTCTTGACACTGCACAATATTCCTTCAGGAACTGATACTCTCGCTCAGTTATGCCCTTTACACTCAGTCTAGAGAAAATGGTGTTTAAATCTCTGATTGGGATTTCTGTGATGAGAGACAAGGCGTCATAAGTTGAGTTCCAGCGTGTAGCAGTGGGTATGATGAGTTTTCTTTTTAGGACATCCTCAACCTGGTCTGAAGCCACAGTAGAGCGACTAGTTTTTGTCCAGAGAGCTGTACACTTGGCGAGAGCACTTCTGTAAACTGCTTTACATTCATTGTCACTGGTCAGCCATTTCTCCAGGTCATTTTTTGAGATCAAGTTTAGTGTATGTGATGCACAGCGCAGATGAGGTGGCAGTGAATATGTCTCGTCTGATTCGGTGGAGAGTGCTTCGGCAACATCAGTAAAAGTGACCTCCTCCTCATCATCATCAGATGGCTCGTCAGAGTCAGATCCAGCGTCAGGATGGGTTTCAAACATTCTAAAGGCTTTCACAAAATTGCTGCCATTATCGGTGACACATGCTGTTACTTTATGTGATAGTCCAAAGGCTGAATGCACCTGTTCTATTTCGCTAGCTATGACATCGTAAGTGTGTCTTCCTCTCACCCTTTTGCAGGCAATAGCAGCCTTCTCGCGTTTAAAGCTAATGCTGTCTATCCAGTGCACCGTCATTCCTAAGTAACTTTTATTGTTGGCGGACCAAATGTCCGCGGTGGTAGACACATGATCCAGAGACTCGAAAGTTCTTTTGAGCTTTGACTCCATGTCGGAGTAACACTTGTCCAGATAATGGGAAAAGGTTTTCCTGTCTGACGTTGGCTTGCGAGTTGCGGGTATTTTATCTAATATTTTTCTAAACCTGGGCGATTCAATGGTCGACAGGGGAAGCATGTCTTCTACAATGAACCCTGCAACTAGCCTGTTCATTTCTTTTTGTGTTACCTGCTGCGCTCCAAGACTTGAGAAAAGCTTAGCTTGTTTAGGCGGGGTCGGCTGCTCAGTGCCTCCTTCAAATGACCGACGAGCAGGATCTTTGGCCACAAGTTTTGTATTGCCATGCTGCGCTGACAAATGCTTAGACAGGTTGCTCATTGATGTGGCAGCAGTTGAAAAACACTTGTCGCCAGGGCATAGAGTGCATTTCACACGGATATTTTTGTCTTTTCGAGACATAAACTGGAAATAATGTGCATATCGCCACTGGCCAAAACCCCCTATCTCCTTCTCCGGCGTCTCCATCTCCATCTCCACTTCCCGCTTTCACACCGGCAGCGACGTCACTCAAAGCAAGCACACACACACGCAACGCGCATGCACACACCCCACCTAACAGATCAGAACTTTACACACAGGCAAACAAGGCAGGGTAACGCAGAAAAGCACGTTACTATAGTCTAGTAAAGTAGTGTAGTTATCGATATTTTTAGTGTAATGCGTTACTTTACTTAGTTACCCAAAAAAGTAATATCGTTACTGTAATCCGTTACTTTGTAACTCGTTACCCCCAACACTGATTATTGAAGATATTCAGTACATGTTTCCATGAGGATAAGATAGACGAACTTTTCAGAAAAGTAAGTTTTGCAAAAGGACATTGTCTTGTAATGCTAATTGTTACAATCAAATATCTAATATTAGTAATGCAACAGTTGTGATACTCCTAAACTTTGCTTACCTGAGGAAAACTTCACTCTCAAATCTTGCAGCATGATCATTTGAACATATGTACCCCAGCCGTCACTGATGACATCACCGAGAGCAAAACACCAGGAAGTGTTTGGCCACCACCACCTTTAAAGTTTGAAGAAGCTTTAGGAGTATGTTAACAATACTTGATTTCCCTGTTTTAAGTAGTAAATGTGATGTAATTATAACAAAACATAATACTAAACACAAATAAACTCTTAATAGTATGTGCTATCAATGCCACAGATAAAGATTTTAGACTGGCTACTGGCTAAATAAACAAATTACATGCATAGTTAGAAATATATATAAGTTTGGCTCCCGACATTCAAAATTTAATTGGGATGCAATGATATAACTTGAGCACCCCCCCCCCCCCCCCCCGCATATTGGTAACTCTGACCACCTGGTTGTTTAGCTCACATCAGCATACAAACCAAGGGTGAAACAGAAAGAGCCAGCGGTCAGAGAAGTTATAGAATGATGCCACAAGAAGTTACTTTACCACTGCAAGACTGTTTAGAAACCACACAGTGCAGGATGTTGAACAGCACACAGTCACATTCAAAATTCAAACTCCCCCCAACCAACCAACCAACCAACCAACCAACCAATCCGCATTAACATAGAAACCGTTCTGATAGCTAGTCACCTATCGAAGAGAATCTCAAACAGACCAACAACAGCACTTCAATGCACCTTTTCTTAACTTGAACTGCTGCTCGGAAATATTTGTTAGTTTTTTATTTTAGGTATGATCATTTTTTGTACCTATTTACTGCTATTTTTTAAATGCACTATCTGGAGCTGGTGAGAAACAGTATTTATTTTAAAGGTTTGTTTTTGGGCTTTTTTGCCTTTATTTTATATTATTGCTGTAAAACACTACAGGGCACAGCATATTTAGTCTAGAATGAACAACATTGAATCCACTTACTAAAACACCCTGTCTCGATGAAGCAAGGCACAAACTCTGATTTTGCTTTTTCAGACAAACTTTACTTGAAAAAGAAAAATACTCAAATGAAACAAACAAAACCATGTCATCACAATACAACACAAAGGCAACAAGTTGAGTAGGCAACATGGTAACATAGTTGCAGTCTGTGCATGTCTGATGTGTCGCCAGAAAACTGATATGAGAGTCTTTTACGGGGCTACTTTGAGTTCATGCTGACGTTGTCATTGACTCCTCAAGTTCACTCATTAGAAATAAACAGAATAGGAACTCAACAGAAGGATATACTCTGTTTAAAGCTTGGAATTTATAAAAAGACATAAAACAACAATGTTTTTTCACTTACAGATCAGAATTATCAATCCAACCAGACTAGACTGAATTTGAACAGCTTATTTGAACATACTGGCAGTGTTAGAGAGCTTTATATCAGTTTACACTTTATACAAAACAAAGACACAGGTGGCTATTAACAAGCACTCATGTTCTCATCGCATGACCCACATGTTCAAACATGTAGCTACAAATGAACATATTCTTTTTCACACATATGCATGCACTCACTCACACTCAACACTGGAGCAACAGTGAGAAATGCTGAACAACTGGTAAGGCCAGATCAAATAAAGTACAGTAGCGTCGCTTCTGTAAACTACAAGATAGATCACTTCAGGAAGATTTGGCAGTGTGATGATTCTGCGAGCAAAATATCTAACCTCACAGTTGTCTCCTTTTCATTTTGCAAAAGATTAAAAAAAACACTACTTTACAGTGAACTAAACCATGCAGGGGTTTTGGAGGGAGGTAGAGGAGATTAGAGAAAAAGTAAAAAGACTTGAAAAGCTTCAGTAAACAGACGTCTATAAAAACGTGGCTTTGAAAACACTGCATTTAAGTGGCCTCTCACTCTGCCCCTACAACACAAAATGGACATTACAACTGAATAAGTGTCATATTTGGAAGTTGGAATGTATTAGTATAGTGTTACATATCATTTAATAGGTTTTTCATTCAAGAATTCACTTTTGGAAACATATCGTTGACAACATTCAACACTCAGATAAACATTTTGCAGCACCACACATTTACAAAATAGCAACTCATGCGAAAAACACCTCTGGCCCTGTACACTGTATGTAAAATGTATCGTGTGTTAACGACGCTTGTGCTAAATGTGTAATAGATTGCATTCATGAAAAAACATGGAAATGTGGTCTGTTTTTGCTCTGTAGTGTGTGTGTCTCAGCGTGGACTGTGGCTGAGGTTTAAGCCAATGTTCCCCCGACAACAGAAGCAATGATGATTCCCAGAACCACACAGCATATAATAATCATAATTTTCTTCTGAATAGTGTTAATAAAAACAGAAAGAAAAAAAATCCAAGGCAGCAAATGAGGAGCAGAAGGAAACATGTTAGAAATATTACTTGTACTTTGCCTAACACATGTAACAATGTAACAATAAGGAGAACAAAATGCAGTTTGGAGAGAGGATATTTTATTTTAATACAATGCTGTTGGAGTGTGACTGTGGTTTAGAAGCATTTTCACTTCCTCTGCCTTTACAACCATACAACTTTGGTTCCTGCATTTTGCTCAGACCACATTAAACAACATATAGTATATTCCCACATGCCACATGAATCATGCTGACATATAAAGCCACTATGCGCAGACTATGAGAATCCTCATTTTGCCGCCATCTGTTGGTAGTATGAAAGCATTGCGCATGAAGCCGAGCTAAAAAACATTTACTGACCATACTGGGATAATTTAATTTTTCAGTAAAAATCCACACAGTGACTTTAAGCCAAATTTAACTTGTAAAACTGAACTTTTTAGCATGCATACATCCACATGACTTCATAAACAGTCAGTGTCCAACATTTAATGTCTGTGGAATCAACAGTTTCTGACAACTCTTAAAGGAATAGTTTGACGTTTTGGGAAATACACTTACTCACCTTCATCTGAGAGTTAGATGAGAAGATCAGTGACACATGCATGGTAAAAATGTATGTAAGAAAGAGGAAAGTAAAGCCATTTTTTGTGTCCTGGAGTCCTGTATCAAGAACGTATGATTGTTATAAGAACTGGATATGTATTATAATATGATAGATCCATCAGGGTTATTTGCTGGTTATTTCTTAGCCAATACACTTCCTGGAGTATTGTCGTTGATGTGAGGTTACCAGGCAACCATCAGTTAGAAGTGCCTGTTCAGTCTCAGCATGTAACCCCTCAAAAAACAATCATAACGTGATGTTTAAACACTTTTTAAAGTTTAAAAAAAAGAAAATCAATCTTCTCATCTGACTTTTGCCAATCCGCTAATTTCCCATATTGTTGAACTATTCCTTTGCTACTATTACAAACAGGTTATATTTGAAAAACAGTGAGCATGAACTCAAAATACATTATCAGGATTAATCTGAACGGTTGACTGTTCATGAACTTACTCAATGTTGAGGTATATGAGAAAAATGAAAATGGTCTTTGACTCTGATTCCACATACATAAATGTTTATTATCAATTAACTAAACATTTATCTGCCACTCTGTGTTTGTAGAAAAATGTGCAAACAGACTGCAGAACATGCACATGACAACAGTCTGTGAATCATGCCACACAAAGCACAAACATCCTTAAGGTGTTTGACTATTTAGTTTAGAAAAAAGCAAATGTGAATTGTTTTTTAATGTAAAATATTTGAGTGCACAGTATTGAGCTGGTTTACTCATAGATGTTCTTCAGACCAGTAATGTGAGATGGTATCCCAGCTCACAAGCAAAAACTGATTACTGTACATTATAAGACCCAGTATACAGTACATTTTTAACAGCTGAACAATAAAGAGTGTGTCTCTGTGTCCTAACTGAAGCCAACCACCAGGCAAATAATGAGGACGGTCAGACAGACTGCAACACAACCTCCTATCAGGATCATCTTCTGGAAGGGGAACAAGGAGAGCGAAGTTTCAGATAATGATTTGATGGATGTAGACGAGAATAAGAAGAGACAGAAGGAAATAAAGACAGAAAGAATGAAAGAAACTTCTCAGTCCTTGATTATAAGTGGGGGGGACTAATCAGATGACCCTCCTGGTGAATTGGGGTCATATGTTGTATGAAACTCCTCTTCCTGTGAGTGCTATTATGGATATTAACCAAGAGATGGCAGAGTTGTTCCACAGTGGTGCAGGTTTTTGACTGAGGGATATAAATGTTTCTTTTGGGTTTTTTTTTAATCACTGAGCGTTACATTTCTGATCTCTTTCAAGTAATCAGATGAATAACCCTCTTTTGTTTTATTTTGTTTTTTTTTTGTTTTGGTCTGACCAACTCTCACAGCCCAGCCAGATAAGCTCACGCACCTCTTCGTCAGCATTACCTACTATGTGTTCTTTGAGTTCATTTTAAACTGGATGTTATTTAACACTATTTATCACTTAAAACAGGATATTGTTACAATGTTTTTTTTCATAGAAGACATTGTGATGTTTAAAATTGTTGTGTTTGTACCATTTGTACCATTACCACTTAGAAACATGTATTTTGATTTATCTGCCTGCTTTCTAAATGACACAAGCTCTCAAGAGTAGGTGATACAGCTGACTCAGGCTGGTGGGAGGTGTGCTGCCTGTAAGGTAGGCCTATTGTAGCTGGCATTTAATTGGTTAAATACACTTTCAGAGTAGCTTTACACCAATTTGCAATCCTATGTGTGTGTTTATTTTCCTTCTAAATACAAATATGGATCAAATTATTTAAGGGTTTTTTTTAGAGGTAACTGAGGAAGTGTGCTCATGTTGGGAACCGCTGCTGTAGAATACTGTACATGTCAAGTAAACTCACAACATACATGCTCCACATACTGAATACATGACAGTTGAGCATGCAGACACATTGAAGACAGTCACTGCACCACAATATATTCATGCAATGCTTCTGTATGTCAGCCATGACATCTTCAGAGTTATGTGCGAGCAACATGCATTGTTTTGCTGTGTATGTGACTCACCCGTCGAGCTTTACTCTGGTATTTAACCGCCTTCTTAGTGTCTGATACTGCCCTCTCCACATAGTCTACTGAGTGCTCCACATTGTACTCTATGCGATCTATCATTTCCCCCTAGGAGAGGTTAGTTACAGAGGAGGTGTGGAAGACATGCAGACAGGAGGAGGAAAGATGGAGCCAGATGTGAAGGCAGGAGAAAGAGGAGGAGGAGGAGGAGTGGATACAGATGGAGCGGAGTTGAGGGACACAGGGAGGAATAAAGGGTGAAAGAGAACCATAGAAGGGGACGCAGAAAGGGGAAAAAGAGGAATAACAAAACAAGAGTTAGTTTCTAGACTATGCGTGTTGCTTCTCACCCGTTTGCCGGCCTTTTTGAACTTTTTGCATTTTGGGATGTTCTCCTTTGCCTCCTCCACGTACTCCTGCGCCCCCACCACACTCTGCTCAATGTTGTTCACCAGCACACCCTGCACAAAAACAAGAGAAAAGGTCACTGTAGTCAGGTTGAGAGGGAAAATTGGCCTGAAAACATCAGCCTAAACACATGTTCATCTTTAACCACATCAAGAACGAGACTTCATAGATGTGCTTTTAAATCATTGTCTTTAGTTCTCATATATCTTTACATATTTTGACAATATTTACTTGTTTTATAATGTGTATCTTATAGAATTTGAAACACTGGTGGATTGTGAAGGTTGTGAAAAAGGGAATCCATCCATTCTCTTCTTCTCTTTATTTCTTACTTACTACACGGCACATACATTTATTAAAGTAGCAGGAGTCAGTAACCATGTTTAAATCAGCATTCATCAACAAAGAGCTTACATATCTAGCACTGACCCAGAATTGATAAAAGCATAATGAATCAACAATTTTGCATATGAATGACTATTAAAGTGTATAGAGGTCTTCATGCATGAACTCCAACAATGATTTCTCCAAGTATAAAAAAGAGGAAATGAGGAATCACAGGTAAATTACCTTACTGTATTAGGAGGGGAGTGCTGTTCTTGGTTCTTTAGAGCTTAGAGTCATTGTTGTGATGACAGTTGTGTCAAGGAAGAGAAAAAAAGAGGAAAAAACAGCAAGCTGAGAAAGGCAAAATTAACAACCGGACTGAATCAAATGATGTGGTTAATAAAGGAAGGATTAGTTAATTGAATTATTTACATTAAGAGCATTAATATGTGTGACATGAATAAAAAAGTATGCACTCACTCATAGAAACATAAGCAATTATTTGACATGTATACAATTACTACTCCTACACTAAAATTATGAGGGGAAGCCCACTGCATTGTGTCATCATTGTAATTCATATCACTTACACAACTTCACGTTGACTTACATGAGAAAGTGTGTCTGAACTTTTGACTTGTACCGTACAGGCAACAATTTACTTTAATATTTGTCATTCAGCTGATTTTCTTATTCATGTATTCTTTCACTCAGATTCCCTTTTGCATAATTCAGGTCGAGAATTTCTGATGAGGGAAACCGTTAATCTCTGTGGGGGTTCAGCCCACATACTCGTGGAGTCATACATACAGGCAGCAGGCCTACCGTTATACCTAAAGCTCTGCACTCTACTGAGCAGAACACAGGCTCTCTTACTCTTAAGGATAATCTTTGTGTGTGGCTTGGAGAAGCATTGGTATGTATCCAGGAAACATTATCAGTGCAAGTAAGTTCACTGCTAACAAGACGAGGTAAGCCCTCCTGTTAAATCACACGGAGCAAATGAGTATACAACTATAAACTAGAAGGTCTTTGAAAAACAACAAACCTCCACTAATTATGAAAAAACTGGAAGCCTCTTTTTAAAATGCAGGTTTGATGCTCTGACAAAACAAACTGAATGCAACACTTTGAAGTTGTCAAGTATAACACTAAAGATGTCAGATTTTCCTTCCAGCTACTGAACACACCACGAAAGTCATGTCTATAAAATGCTTTAATGGCAGAAATCCCAATTACAGAAAATCATAAAAGTCCAATCAACCGAGCCTTGAGCCAAAAATGATCTGTCCCCTAAATTTTGTCTAAATTTGCTGAGATATTTTGCAAACAGACAACCAGATGGAGATGAAAACACAACCTCCTTCCAACTCTGTTGGCAGAGATAGGCCTATGTTTGTACGAATACACTCGACAACTTGTATGCAAATTAAAAGTCTGCTACTTGCTGTTTGTCTGAGGTGGAGTTATTTTAATGAGGGGGAGAAGCAGCTGCTGCAGAAGGCTAGCGTGCTTAGCTGGTTAATTATTTTAACATAGTGAACACAATGTGCTGCTGAACTTCTGTATTAGCTAGGCCACCCTTTCAAATCACTGCCAAGAAGAAACTCTTGACTCCAGAAACTGGAATTTTGACTAAATTGTCAATTTTTGCTCTGCACTAAATGATGACAGATGGATTACCAATTTATGAATAGCATTAGCAGGTTTGTTTCCACACGTGTTTGATTGAGCCCAAAACCACACAGCTGTAGAAAGAGGATTAATGATTTCACCTGACTCTCCACTAACATGGCCATGTCCATGAACATGTCGTGAAGCTCTCTGATACTGTTCTCCAACTTGATAATCTCAGTGTGCCGAGTCTCTATCTCATTCATCGCTTGCTGGGTGATGTTGTCCATAATGATCTAAGATCATATTTGAGAAGGAAAGAGTTAGAGAGCAGAGAAGTAGTTAGATTGCTTTGTGTACATTCTTACTGCATTTGTTCCACCACTTACCCCCGAGGTAAAGATAGCTGGGTTGTCACTCTCCAACATGCTCTCCAGCTCGTCATTTGTTGTGTTCCTCCCAGCTAAAAGGATAAACACACACAGTTGTAAAAACATGTGTTGGTATTTGACATTTACTGAATGTGTGAATGTGTGTAATTTTAAGTTGCCTAGGAGCAATGCAATTGGATTTAAAGGGTTACTTAAACTACCATGAGTGAGAACAACATTAGGAAACATTAATAAAATTCCCTGGATGATAATATTCACCCCTTTCCTTCTTTTTATTTTAACTTCTCTTAGGTGATATCATATTCATGATGCTAATGTTGTGAAGCTACCATGAACAGCTGGTTAGCTTAGCTTAGCACAAAGACTGAAAAAGGGGAAACACATAGCCAGCCAAGCTAAGTAGCTGGTTACAGTGGCTTCTTAATTACCAAACCGACATTAGAGTGGTACTGATATTTTCTTCAAACTCACCAAGAAAGCAAATTAAAAAAAAATTAAACTTATTTCCCCAAAATGAACTATTCCTAAAACACACCAGACACTTCAATTTTGCCCATAATATATCCGACTAGATCTACACTCAGCTTAGTCAAATATTGCACTACTTTTGTCTCTCCAACTTCTTCTTCTTCTGCATTGGAGCTGTGTTTCCTGGGAGATTTTGGATGCAATACCTCCATTCATGACCTAATCAGAGAGAGTGTGCGTGTGTGTGTGTGTGTGTGTATTGTGTTCATATGTCTGATGAAGACTTGTGGTTGGTGTGGGGGTCTTGGTCGCAGAGCAGGCAGGTTGATGGTGAGTGATGATGGAGTCGGAGGCAATGATTGCTTTCATGAAAAGAATACTGATGAATCTGCTCTCTAACATTTTCTGCGTAAAAGGATGCACATGTGCCCATGTGTGTGTTTAATTTCTCTTTACATATAATGGTCATATTTTATCTAATCTAAACTTCCTACTAATATCAAACAAATGATTTTCATTTAGCTGTGGTTAAGTGGCCAATATAGTGCTTGAGAGCCTACTCATGTTCAGCAATGACATTTTGCAGTTTGACAAATGAGAGAATGAAGACAGGACACAAAGAGGAATGAGAGGCCACATTCAACACATCATAGTGATCAATTCCATAATCTCCCACCCTCTCTGATAATAAATAACATCTCTATCATTAAGGCTAAAATTACAACATTAAGAGGGTCAGAGTTAGAGTTGAAGATTGGAGAAAGGCGACAATGAGTCATGGATAATTGTGAAGAAAAAAGAAGGAAGGCCCTGTGGTGCTACCCTACCCTATTTATCCCCCTTCCCACACAAGTGCGCACACACAGACACACACACAAGCACATTCCCGCTTCTCATCTGCTTTTTTAAAGCCCTGACAGGCTCTGAGGGAGCCTCTTATTTGTTACCATGGAGACCCAAACCCTAAGAAACATAATATGAAGCCAAGAAGTCTCAATTCACCCGACGCATTTATGAGTTATTAAATCATTCATACTATGTTGCTACCACTAACAATATTATTTAATTTCCATTGTTATGTAACATAAATGAAGTGACACCCCTAAAGAACCGAGTGAAAAGGCAAACCACACAAATGCTTTTGCCTGCAGAGCAAAATAAGCTTCTGTTTGGTACAATGTGAACTGCACAGGAATGAGAAAAGCATGTGTAATTTTTATAGCTTATTTGTTCACATGTAGGTCAATATGTTTGTTGTACTGGAAGAAGGAGTGTCTGCGGGGAAATAAAATAGCAATCAAATGTCAAAGAGGCGCTGTGATACCTGTGACCAACATACCCTCCATCCTGCTACGGCTCCCTGCCTGCTTACTGCTTAAGGGAAGAAATAAATGTGTAATCATTTTTAAATATTTAACTGAAATGTAACATAGAGTACAAGCTGCCACATCCCAAAGTGTTTTTTTAATCTTCAGTTGCAATGCAAAAATAGTCAATATTGTTTGGGACTATGATTCACTGTCACAATAGACTGGCTATTAGATCAGTATTTAAATTATATTAAAGATAGTTTAAAATAGTACAGACATACATTTGCTAGCTTGCCAGCTTTAATCTAACTCGCAGTGATTAACTTTGACTTGAATCAACCACATTTAAATGAAGTACAGTTGACTGTAATACTGACTGTAGTGGTCACGTCAGAAATGAACTAACAAGGCAGAAAGTCCACATCCATGTTAATGATATTAGCAGCATGTTAAAATGCACACAATGACGATGCTTACATCCTGATGTTTAGCAGATATAGTGTTTATCGTGTCCGCCATCTTAGTTTAGTATGCTTACATTTGCTAATTAGCTCAGGCTCATGGGAATGTTTTCAGCTATGCAGGTATTTGGTCATAAACCAAAGCACGTGACGAACTGACATTTTGACCTGATCATAACACTAGAGTGGATTGGGGAAAGCAAAGGATTACTAAAGTTATTACAAGCCATCTTCTTGTCACGGTGGATAACTGTGCTAAATTTCATGACAATCCATCCAAATCACAAAGATCAACTTCAGCGTTTAGAGGAGTCAGGAGATCACCAAAGTCAGTAGGATTCATCATACAGGGAACATGAATGGCTGCACAGATTTGGTAGCAAACCATCCAATAGCTGAAAGATTTTGGTCAGGACCAGCTGACTGGCACTGCCATCCATAGAGCCAGTTGGCATGGTTAGCAGCAACACAAATAAATACACAAGGCTGACAAATTCTTATATATTCTGACCTCTCATGTGTCTACATATATTGAATATTGGAAGAAGAATACTACTGATAACAGTAGTTTTTATGGAAATAGTATTTCAAAAACATAGATTTTTATTCATGTAATAAAGTAGGGATCAACTTGATCCTAACTTTAAAATGATATAGCATAATTCTCTTCTTGCTTTGATATCTAAAACATATGACAGTAGTATTTGCAGTATCCAGAATACTGGTTTTGAGTTCATGATGCTTTGCTCCTGGGTCAGGCACCAGAAGAACTTATGGCTGTTGATGCAAACAGCGGTAAAGATGCTGCTTTCTTAAAAAATGCCTTCTTTCATCTCTGTATCAAGCAGGTTTGTGTAGAGGTGAACAGAACAGGGGAGAAGCAGGAAAGAAAACATCAATACTCAGTCTGACAGACCAGACTTGGTTTTCCCTCTGTGTGTGACACACTTGTATTGATTCACACACAAACAAGTCATATCAGTTGGCACTACAGAAACACAGCTCTCTTACCATATAACCCTCAAGGAACTAAGTAAAAATAAATAAATAACCAAATGTAATCTTAACTTGTGAACTTGTTTCCCTTAATAATTGTGTTCCATTCTCATAATTTCCCCTCTCCTTTATGTTTTCACTCCATCTCTGTACTCTCCGTGTGTGTCTAATCCCTTCCTTGACGACAGGTGATATCAGCAAAGGCCTCCTGTGACTCGACCAGCTGACAAATCAAATTCAAATGGATCTGGAGGAGCTTGAGGGAAAAATGACTCAGGTGTGTGTGCTTTTTACTCCGTGACGATGGTTTGTGCTGGTCCCTTGGTTAACACCAGAAAGAACCTGCATGTCAACCAAGTTGCCGCTGTTCTTTTGACAGGATCACATTTAGTGGAGTTATACTGGGCGGTGCTCACACGTCCAGACCTGGTTGCAAGTGTCCATCCTAAACTGACAGATGGCCAGAGAAAATTACATCTATGCCAAATGCCCTGCCACATAACTGCCCCTGCTCTCCTTTGCTATTACCACTAAGTGACTCATTCTTTTTTACATGTGCGTGTATGTGTGTGCCTTTGTGTATAAGGTGACTGTGTGACGATGACTGTTAGGGGCAGCTGGTGCAGAGCAGCCTGCCAACATGCCGTGGCAGAGGCCGTGTCAGTGCCTGGTCCAGGAGCATGGGGCCTGCAGCTAGTATCTGTCAAATCATATTACGCAAACGGTGTGACATGTGTGAGAGCCGCTCAGATCTAAGCTACAGCAACCTGGCATGTGCGTAAATAAGGGTGTAGGTGTTGGTGATGTATGTGTTTTGGAAAGTGGTTTCACTAGGGATAAGTGTGAGAGTGGTTGTTTCCTACACACCGGTTCAATTCAAAATAAAATATGGATGAGTTAAAGTGAAATTTCTTTGTGAGCAAAAGATACAATGGATAGTGTTTTCTGGTGCATACACAGTAAACATGTTGGAGCCTCTTTTTCCATTAGATGCAGGAGAAGATACACTTAATATATAAAATAAACTGCAGGACTATTCATTTACGTGTACCACAAAAAGAGTTAATAGACCAAAGAGGAGTATTACTGTAAACTAGAGGCAATGAAGCTATGAGTTATGAAAATGGTCACGGTACCCGCAGGATTTTTTAATGAAGAACTTTCAGAAGGCTCTAAAAAAGAAGTGAGAAGAGACTGCTTCTGCAATCATGACACCTCTCACCACATGAATTTCACTGATTAAAACTGAACAAACTGTTTTTGTTGACAGTTTGGTGAAAAATGGAAATGCCGGAGTAATTTTAAAGCCCATAATTCTGACAAGAACTGGTCTATAAATCATACATGTAGATGAAAAGCAGTTGTGTGAGATCAGACTTTCAGAAGAGAATGTAGACAAACTAACCTTCCTGCTAAAATAGGTGATAATGATATAGGTAAAAAGATTTTGAACATGAACAAAGTAGTGGAGAATGCAGGTGCATATTGTTTTTAATTTACTTAAATGGCTCTAACACTTAAATAACTGAAAGGGAGTGAATATGCAGGGGAATGTATGAATGCTATTGACTGCTTTGACAATAATCTTGAAAGGGAATGATAGATAATTGTGTTTTTTTACATGTAGCAAAGACCTAAAGTTTTAAAGTGCATCTGATTGACAGTGACAGTTATACATTAGGCAAACATTTTCATATTTTGTGTATAGTAAGTTTAGCACATCCAGCCCCTGGAGGTGGGATCAGACTACATGATATTAGACTGATTTGACAAACCTCTGGCATCAAGAATGAAAATGAGCATCGAGGCTGACAGTCGACCATTTTATCCCCTGCAGTGTAACACAGTGGAAGACGACCAGTGTGGCATCTGGGACACCGCACAATGCATTAAAACAAACATTAGCATGTGAGAATTGTTCTCAACTATTATTGTATTTGTTTGACTTTGTTCCCTCATTCCTGACAATGTTAAATTTCCCAGCTCAGTGACCAAGAACTGATTGTCTGAAGTGACTTTTAATGGGAAAGTGATCCCATTCCTCTTATATAACTTGACAACTTAAACTGAAACAACACATTTTTCAAAAAACAGAATGATTAAGAATGACTCCATGATTCAGAAGAGATGCAGATGTGTTGGCTCCATGCAGTGCTAATATGTGTGGTGTCAGTATAAAGGGTGGTGGAGGATTTAGCCTCCCACTCACTGATACTCACTGATCTCCAGCTGTCTTTGAATGCGTCCCTTGCAGCGCTCCCTGTAGTCCGACTGGGTGGTGTTGTACTCTGACATCACCTCGACAAACTTACGGGACAGTGTGGAATGCTGGAGAGACACAGGAAAAAAAACAAAACATTTAAATTAAACCTGCTTGCTGCCAGCATCAGACGCTAACTTATAACTAACTTAAATGGTAAATGAAGAGGAGGTGAGCAGGTGCAAACACATATACACAGTGAAACAGATAACTACTTCACTCTGCTGCTTTCTTGTCTAAATTGTACCTGTGTCTTACGTATCCTCAAGTCAGCAGACGACCTGTTCTGTCCCTCTTCCTGCTCAATGGTTTGCTGGATACCTGAACAAAAATATACATTCAGTCAGTCGCAAAGTTATAAAGAGTTTGATGAATCTCATTTGGAAGAAGTGAGAGAGGTAATGATGGAAATATAAAAATTGACTGGCATTTGGAGCATTGTCCTAACTCAACTCTTAACCCCTCAATGTTATAAGTGATTGTTTCTCTCTAGAACTTTCAATAGTTGTTAAAGATAAATCAGTTTACAGTAGATGTACCTAAATCCATCAAGATCAACATACACATTGTGCGTCTTCCATTTTTAAAGAAATGAATCGCCTCCTTTCAATCAATAAAATGGGGTGGAGAAAGTTAAAGTAAATGATATTGCTCCTTCTTGAGCATCAATACCAGGGTTTCAGTTCACACACACACACACACACACACACACACACACACACACACACACACACATCCACAGTATCCTGTGGCAACAACTGATGTGAACTGGAGTGACACAGTTAGAAATGTGTGATACAGAGCTTGTTTTGCCTGACAGCACTTGCTTCAAGTGTGTGTGTGTGTGTGTGTGTGTGTGTGTGTGTGTGTGTGTGTGTGTGTGTGTGTGTGTGTGTGTGTGTGTCAGTGCGTATGTGCACATGACACTGTATGTATATGTGAATGTGTGTCTCTATGCTGCAGGCACAAGGATGAGGTATAGGGGCTATTTTGTACTTGTTTTTTTCACTGAAGCTGTGTTCTACTTTCCTGAAAGATACTGTATATGGATGTTTTAGGTCTGACCCCTATTGTTTGACACCTGAGCCCTGTAGAGCACAGGAGAGAGCATATAGGAGCTTTGTTGCCAAATGATTTCAGGAATGGCACATAAATATGAGAAAATATCCATATATGCCAGAAGAGGGACGAAAGAGGGGCAAAAATGTGTTATCAAGCATCCAAAAAAAGCAAAAATAGTGGGCACACGCACGCACACACACACACACACACACACACGCACACACACACACACACACACACACACACACACACACACACACACACACACACACACACACACACAAATGTGCAGGGATAAAAAAACAAAAAAAACAACCAAGGACACTAATAATACACATTGGGGTGTAATCCAGGAGCAGCCACAAAACCGTTATGCCTGCACACTACGTTACTGTAACATTAATCAGTTTGTGTGAATAAAACTGTGCATATGAATCACAGCCACCACCTCTGTGGTGAGCAACACTTATCACATTTCCCACTGCAGCACAGAATCCCCTATTATGAACTGAGCTGTCTGTTACCTGCCAAATGTTATACAGTTCACTGTCTCTTTATGTCTCACTTGTTTATGTCTGTCTCCTTCTGAGAAAGCACCATGGCCACTGTGTTACATAAAATATAAACAGCTGGTTATGGATATGGTTGTAGTATATCAGCTTCGGCAAGAAAAACACAAAACAATTAATTGTTTATCAGGGTGTATAATTATTATGTAGAATTACCAAACACTAAGATGAGATCTGCAACTATTTTGATAATCATTTAATTTCCTTTTCTGGTTTTCACTGTTGCAGCTGTACCAATGCATATTTTTTGGCTGAAATAAAGGGCTTGTTTTTTGACAAGGCTTGGCCAATATTAGATTTTGTACTAAATATTGACTTAGGCAATGAAAATATTAGGTTATACAGAAAAGGAATTATACTCACTCTTTAATTTAGAGCGTACTTTGTTGGCCAGCTTCTTGATGTCTGCCATAAGATCCTCCAGCTCAACCTTAGTTTCTGAGGAGAAGAAAAGACAAGAGAAGAGATTAGTGGACTTGTAACAACACAAATAAGAAGACAGACACATATCTGTAGTATATGCTATCTCACTCACTCACACAAACCTGTGTACCAGCCAGTTTCACAAAGACATAATCAATACTGACACACAAGGAAGGACTTTAAATGTCACTCCCAAAAGGGACAAACTATTCATCAGCTTCAGTCTACAGCAGTACAGCTCAACCTTGTCTTGAGCTTTCTCTTTAGCTCATAAAGAGAATCAGCTTTCTTCACACATACTCCAAACACTGTGCAGTATAGAGACATAAAGTTGAAATGCATGTGGGTAGATGGGTACATGTGGGTGTGGACAACTAATATGAGCTATTTTGGTGACCAGAAAGCAAGTGAAATCTCGATGGATTGCAATACAGTGTGAAAAAGGTTAAAGTGAGACCAGATTATCAGAAGGCAGAGTTAGGGCAGATTTCAATAATGATCAATCAAATCAACAAACTCTCTGGTGTGGCACACTGACAGTTTCCTAAATGGAAACTGTTCTTGTCCAGAGGGTACACATGCAAAAGAGACAACCAAAGTCACAGCTGCACAGTTTGCCTAAATTCACTATAAATATAGAGCTGCCCAAATGAAAGATAAAAACATTAATGAAGGTCAGGACACATCCTGAAGACGCCTCAGGAAGAAGGGACAGTTTACCAGTCTGGTGTGCAAGAAACACTGTTCAGTTTTTCTCTGCTACTAATTAAATAACTTTCCTTGAGCAGCAAAATGTGTGAAAAACACTTACAAAATAACATTTCTTTTTTCAAGTTTAGATGTTAATGCCACAGCAGAGATTTCCTGCATCTTCTAACATCCTCCAAACAGAGGACATACACTTCTTTTCATCAGTGCAATCTTTAAAAAACAGCAGCACTGATGGACGGGTAGAGTGATTGTCACAATGCTGCTCACGACAAAATGAAGAACCAACAAATCTGTGTTTTTCTTTTAATCTTCCGTTCAGTTTGTTGCTGATCACAGTTATCAGCAGTTTCATAATCATGTTTTATACACATTTCACATATAAGACTGCACAAAAAGCCACATGGCTGCAAACCCTTTAGATTTAGAAGTCTTGTTAAAAAAATAAAATAAAATAAAATTCTGTTGACCTTTGACCTTTGGATATAAAATGTCATCAGTTCATCATTTATCTTATTAAATATTTGTGTGAAACTTTGTCATAGTTGTGTTAGTGTGTGAATTCTTGAGTTAGACCTTTGACCACCAAATTCTAATTAGTTCAAAAGAATGTTTGTGCCAAATATAGTTAAATTCCGTCAAGGTATTCCTGATACATTACATATAGCTGCACAGCTTTTAACAAATATAGCAGACACCATCACATCAGCCCTGTTTCTTCAATGTTTACCAGCAAGTTTCACTGATCACATTTAAAGCACTTCATGGTTCAGCTCTCAGCTATATTGCTGAACTGCTACTCCACTATGAACCAGAGCGTGGCCTCAGATCCTCAGTCCCCGCTCAAGACTCAAAGTGACCAGGCTTTTTATAGTCAGGCCTCTCAGATGTGTAACTCCCTGCCTGAGATTCGAAGGCACTAGCACACTGTTTCATAACATGGCTTACCTGTTTTATCATTACTGTTGACTTTTTTTCTTCTCAACTTAATTATTGGGGTTTATTTCATTTTATTTTTGTATTATTTTAATTGTTTGATTTTACTTGCCTTGTGCTGGAATGTTTTAATCCTGGTTCAACAATATAAAACACTTTGTAACCTTGTTTTAAGAAGTGTTGTGTAAATAAAGTTTATATGTATTGCCATTATTAGCACAATGCAAAGAAGAGACAGTCATTTTTCATCTTAATGCCATAAGAGAACAAAATCTCCATATATTAACAATCCCCAGGAAGTCAGCAGACATAAGATGGTCCTTAAACGTTACTCAAGTCAAACTATTCAATCAAACAAAGACTGCCTGCAGTATCTCTTCATAATGAGTTTGTTTCTGCACTCCATTTCACAGAGATGAAGAAGAGATGCATAACTGAAACTCATTGCAAACATCTGCACCTTATTACACACTGAACCTCAATCGATAATTTAATTACACAGTGTAAGTAAGGCTTCAATCACTAATGTTGATTTATTAAAAACATAATATTTGCACATATTTTGTGATAAGAAAGAAGCTTAAAAATGTGTGATGTCAACAGCCACACAGCAAATCTACAGTATACAAATCACACTTTGATGATTGAAAACAGTAAAGACACCCTACATGTCTGGCATACTAAGCTGAAATGTCATAAACACAAACAAGAAAAAAAAAGTGATGATATTCATAATGTAGTGAATAATATATGAATCCTAATCAGCAGCTTATACCAGACACTAGCTGTGATAAATCCTCTGACCGGCTTGTGTGACAACATAAAACTATAACAGCTCAGTGGAGATGGTGAACCTATTACACACAGATCAGCAAAACACAACAACCTTTAATCTGCTTAACAGATGTATTTCCATATCAGTGAAAATCAGTCTGTGGTACCAATAGCTCAGTGGGACAAAGCTGTGGACATGCAGAGTGCTGATAACTTTGGACTCTTTTTATTATATCCATCTGCAAAAGACTGACAAGCTCAAGCTTAGCATATGAATGGACAGAGCACTGACAGGTGTCTCTTTTATTTTAAATACTCTATATTTTCTGGCATTTTTGCCTTTATTTGATAGACACAATAGGTGGAGACACGAAATGAGGGGAGAGGGAGGAAGGATAATAGACAATAAACATCCCTGAAAGGATACAAATTAGGGGTGTTGCGATTACATGGACAACAGCTTCAGGTCTCCTTCCAGACAAAAATGTGCTTTATTAATCATTTCTTCAGTTGGATGTTTGTACTGTCACTGTCATGAAGCAGTTGTGTTAGGATGTTATTTAGACAGTTGTAAAAATGGAAGATTTATAATTATGATTCATTTTTTAAGATATAATTCTTCAGTAAGGGACTAATGGGTTTGGAAGTGAGATGGACTAATGTACACAGGATTTGTTGAAAATAAGAAAAATATAGAACATAGTCATACTTATTCTTTAAGAAATGTTTAGGAACCAACATCTGTCCCCAGAGAAAAGGAAGGTCACTGATGAGAGCAAGCATGGTTAGAAAGAGAAATAAAATATAATTAAATGATATGAGGTAAAATGAAGCTCTTGTGAAATACAGAGAAGCCAATCTGACTGTAAGAACCAAACGATAATTAGTTTGGAAACACTGGGATATCAAATTTTACACAAACTAAACACGAAAATTTGATTTTTCCGCAGGCATACATAACATTACCATATCATTGGTATACATTTGAATATAATTGTGTCTCTTGTCAATATTTTTGCTGCTAGTGGAGGGATGTACGGAGCATACACTGAGTTTGTCGGGGTCAGAGACTGAATATGAAGCGGTGGGCTGAAGCCTTTGGGGCAAAATATATAAGCAGTGCTCTCTGATGTGTGTGTGTTTGTTTGTATAGTGAGAGCTGCTCCACAAATGTACACAGTTATAGCTCACAGATTACCCACTTAACACTGTAATCTGATTAGTTTCAGTCTGAATTATCGTTACTAAATAAACTTTTTAGTTACTCTGCATGACGGATTTGTTTGTGGATATTTTTTCCTGACAATGTTCTGTTTGTTCATCTTTGTGTGTGATTTGTGCACATGTTTGCACAACTTCAGAAACTGAGACGGGTGTAAGGTTTGATTTCTGCGTTACCATAGCAACCTATGGTAACCTGTTCCATGAGGTCAGCTGTACCTGCATGGGGAAGAAAACAACATAAAAACTGAGTTTGGTTGTGGTCCATGCGTTGAGTGTGTGTGTGTGTGTGTGTGTGTGTGTGAGAGAGAGAGAGAGGGAGCGTGCTGTATGTGTGTTAAGGAGTTAGATTAGATTTCTTCCTCGTGGTTACCAAACAGAGGAGGCCAACCTGCTCGATCAAGTGTCTATTCAGTCTCATTATTGGCTGTCTGAAAAGAGGAAGAGTGCAGACACTGATGAATAAGTAGAGGGAGAAGTGAGAGGGAAGCAAATTAGAGGGCAAAACTGAGGAGTCAATTGAGCTGTGGCTTCACACTCCATCCCTCGCCCAGACGCTCTCAGATGGAATCTTCAGGTCACGCTTTTTGCCATCATTAAGACTGCGTTGCTATGGCGATGTGTGCAGTCGGTCCTCTCGCCTGCTTCAGATTGTTTCGAAGTGGGAGAGGGAAAGAGAGAGCTGGAGAGCATGAGAGAGATGCTACGTATATATATACACAGTATCTAAGTATTTTAAAGTGCACTGCCACTAAAAAAAAAACAAAAAAAAACTCCCATTGACTCCCATTCAAAGAGCATTAACTTCTCTTTAGAAATACAAAGTCAATCCTTTTTTTCAGTCAGTCAAATATTAAATTCAGGCCCTCTAATACGTGTGTACACGTGGTCATTTTGGAAATTATTTGAAGACTTATAGTAGCTTTGATGTCTGTCGTCTTGCCGTTGATTGATAGTTTGCTCAACCGCTGCTCTCCCCAGCTCCTGAACTCACACTGAGTCAAACTATTGTTGCAATATTTAATACTAAATTAGCTAATGTTAGCCAACGTGCACCACTCAGTGTTCACAGTAAGCTAGCGATTGCTTTGGTCAGAGATAGTGGAAAGTGAAAGGTAACACTATGAAATCCTTATTTGGAAGGTCCTGGCTCCAAACAGAAAAGATGGCGCAGATTGTAAGACTCGGCTTCAAACTGACTCCAATGCAAAACAATTGGTCATGTCACACCCTGTTATGTCGATCTTTGTATACAGTCTATGGGTGGACAACATTAACCAAACAGATGTTGCAGCAAGAAATTCTGGCTTTTGCTGGCAGCATCATTCAAATTATGTAATTTTGTCAGCCTTTGAGAATACACCAGACCTGATTTCAGCCATCATGTCTTCTCATCAGAAAGGTACCTACATCAATCAACAGAAATATGAGGATTAAAGCATATTTCCAGGATTAATAAAAGCTACACATCCTGGATATCCTAGTCAATTCTTTCCTACATCAAGGCTCCTACTCCAGCTCTGATAATACATCAGAAGGTTTTATCCACTCATTTAAGAACAAAGTTTCGTCTTGATTGTCATAATCAGCAGTCTGTCTTCAACACTACAGCTCCTATTATTTTATCGACACAATTTGTGTGTGTGTGTGTGTGTGTCAGTCTGATGTCAAGGTGCCACAACACTGACAAGACATCAGAGTGACTCTGTTTCCTCTACTCTAACACAGGGCCAATTGCTGCCTTTCCAATCTCTAACTTGCAGCTATCTATCTTTCTCTCTATCTCACAGTCTCCCTCTGTCTCCCTCTGCTCTCTCTGTAAATATATTACCAGTCCTTTGTGTGTTTGCTCCGCTTATTGATCGTCTAGAGTCCAGGTGTCTGATGTTTTGGAGAGACTGAATCTGAGCTCATCCCTCAAACATTACTGATATTTGCCTTAGTGCAGGAATACAGTACAGACTTGTGTAATGGAAAACTGACAACATAGATTAAGACTAACCACTAACATGATAACACTCTCACTCATCCTAACCTTTCCATTGTGACAGCTGTACAGATCAACAGTGAATAACACTCATCACTATTTAAAATCCCAGTTATGAACTTGTAGACTTTAGACCTTTTCTTGATTCCATAATGATAATTCTGCCAATGAGTTACATGGTCACATATACAATTAAAAGAAAGAGATGGAGTAAGTGGACAGTGGCACTCATTGTCCAGTAATGGACAAATACAATTAAAAAAAAGCAGGAAATGATAAGACAGTAAATTAAAAAGTACACAGTTCAAAATATGCAATAGCAACTTTAAAAAAATCCATTATTGTTTTAACAAATTTACAAGATTGGATTGGTTTGCAAGTTTTTGATGTTCCATTGTTGAATAATCTCAAATTTAACAGTGGTAGGTATAATCTTATACTATTCTTTAATTCATCTGTTTCTCTCATCAAATCTAAGACAGAGTAATGTGGTATGTAATGAAACTCTTGAAGAGCATGAACTTGAGAAATGATCATGTAAATCTGGATTTTAGACAGATTAGTTTTTTACACAGAAAAAAAAAACAATTTTACACATTAAAGTTTTGCTACAGGTCTTGAGCAGTACTACTGCATATGTGAAAAAGGTTGTATGTAGTATTGTGTGGCTCCAGTGAAAGCTGCACAAAATCTGATAAATAACCTCCAGTGACATCCCTTCAGGCAATTTATCAGATTTAATTAGTTATAGGCTGAAGATTGCAAGTTTGAAAATAAAAAAAGTCTTGGGATGTGGAGATAGATAGAGGTTCCCGAACCTCTGTAGCCCATTCCTCATCTCTGCTGTCAGCGGTCAGAGTTGCATTTTGGATAAGGGCGTGTATATATATGGCATTTTTCTCTGGTAGAAAAACCCTGACAGGACACAGGGGAGCACTTCATCCCAGCACTTTTTTGATGAAGCACTGTGCATGGGTTTTGTTTCTATGACAACAATATCTTGACAACACATTACCACTCTAAGGACCGTTGTGTGATAGACTAGTATCACCCTCTTGCTTTTTATTATCTATTTGTAATTTTGAGGCTATGACTATTTGACATTGTTTTTCCACCGTGACCACCAACCAGAGGACACCCCATCTGATATATGATGGATTGCCTGAAAAGGAGCGACAGTGAAGACACAACTTTAGAGATATTCAACTAGAAGCTCTACAGTCAGAGCACTCTGAAAAAAGATGTTGGATGCAGGGCTTTTTCTCTGGGCAGCCTCATACACTCTATCCTCATTGGGAATAATAGAAAAAAAGATGCTGTAGCTCAGAAAAAAATGCTACATGGAAACTCACCCTAATGTTGGCGTCAGGTGTTGACAAAGAAGAATTTGTGGAATAAAAACGACTCCAGTTCTGCTGCTGATTCTAAAAATGTTTTATTTTCTATCATAAGTCCTACAGTACAATGTTTAAGGACAGCATGCTAAATTGGTAGAGTGCTCTCTAAAACAACCTATAGTTATTACACTGAAGGTTATAATAAACTTAAAGAATGAATCTGGGGTTAAACTGAAACTTGATCTATTCTGGACCCAATGTGTTGACACTTTTTGACTAATATTTATCGTTGCCATACAGTTTCTGTTGCACATGATACATGATATCTATTTTTGGTGGGCACCACTCAAGAACAGATGTGAGTGTTTTACCAGAATCAGACTCTGTTAACAACCCCCTCTGCTGCTCTTTTACAACCTCCTCCTGTCCTGCAACATCTTCTGAGACAGTGAAACAGGGTTGCTGTGAGTTAACATGACAGTATCACTGTCACTTTGAAACGTCCTCCTGGCTGCTAACACTTGACATTTCAATCTAGATCAGAGCACTAACACCACATGCCTCTCCCTGACCGCTGGTTCAGGAGCAAAGAGGACAGAGGGCAGTTAAACTGATTTATCTCAGTGTGAATGAGTTATCTTACTAGCTCTGACCTCCATTGTGTGTGTGTATGTGTGTGTGTGTGTGTGTGTGTGTGTGTGTGTGTGTGTGTGTGTGTGTGTGTGTGTGTGTGTGTGTGTGTGTGTGTGTGTGTGTGTGTGTGTGTGTGTGTGTGTGTGTGTGTGTGTGTGTGTGTGTGTCCCTTTAAGGCGGATATTATTATTCCACAGTGTGAAGCCATGTCTTCAGTGGCTATAACACTACATCAGCTTGGACATAATAAGGGAGATGTAAGAGACAGTAAAGTAGAAAGGGAGACAAAGATACAACGAATAAAGATGGCTGAGGGAGAACAAAAGAGAACAGAGAAAAGCTGGGGGAACTTACACAACACTTTGAAATTTTGGTCGAGGGTGGAGGAGCTTCAGCAAACAGCACTCCGAGGGTGTGAGTGCACGCCGCCAAAAACCGACTCTAGAAATAGTAACACTCACAGGCTGCAATTAAAACAAGCATCTCTAGAGCTGTGAGTTGAGGACTTTTACGAGTCAGGGGAAAGACGCTCTTTAGAAACGAGTGGCTGAGATGTCAGAGGGAGCAAACACTTAGTGGTTGGAAAAACAGACTGAGAAATGTTATTAAATAAACTCAAAGTATCATTGTTAAGGAGCAGATTTTCTGCATCTTATTACACTAGAAGTACATTTTGCAGAAGCGTGATGGCAGCTCAAACTGTGGATTCAGTGCTTTTACTTTTTTGTATATAGAAATCATTTTGAGGTGGTGTGAGCAACTGCACCTCCCATTTCATCTTTTGTCCTCCTATTATATCTAAAAGCATTCCTCCCATTTTTTCCACACAGATATCTGTCTGCTCCTCTGGCTTGGAGTGAAAATGCAACTATGAAAATGGAGTAATGGACAGACAAAAAGATGTTTCATTTTGACTTACTGTTGACATTTATTTATTTCTGGCAGGTAGCAGTGGAACTAGGACACTATTTGGTCCAAAGACGCCAGGTCGCTAAGAGAAAACAAGAAGTCCTGGTTTTCTGTTAGTTTTACATCACTTTACTTACGTACATAAAGCTCTTACACCAAGCTACTTGTCTCACATGCTTTTAAAGCACAAAGCAAGAAGGCACATTAAGTGCACTGGGTTTAATCTTTGTGATCACTGCTCAGGTTTCCTCCTACAGTCCAAAGACGTGCAGGTTGGGCTAATTGAAGACTCTAAAATTGGTCTGATTGTGGGTGTGAATGATTGTCTGTCTGCATGTGTCAGATTTAATGCATGGATGGATTATGTTGATTAATGGTTATTATAGCAGTGTTTTTCCTATATTCATTCTACAGCAGCGTACCGCCACTGTAAAATTATGAGCGCCACTGATAAAAAAACTCACATAATCATTAATATCAATGGGCTATTAATGATTTTCACTCACACACTGTGCACACGATAACACCCAAAGTTATCATGGAATTGTTTTGAGTCGTCTTGCGTCTCCTCATTCTTCAACATGACAGGACATCTACATGAAAGGTACTGTTGTAAGAGTAGCATACTACTCTTGAGGAATAGATCAGTGTGTAATATGCATGCATAATGAGTGAGTGGTTGAGTGATTGGCACAGAAGTGAAAATGAATGCCAGCAGAGCAGAAGAAAAGGTGAGCAGTAAGTTGTCAATCTGGCTGTAAATGTACAGTGCAGGCTACAGTGTGTTGCAGCTTTTCAGGATCAAGAAATGTCTTGTCTATTGTTTTCCCAACTGATGGAAAAGTCAGGGTTAGGCCCGAAGATAGGAATAGTTGGATAGCCTAACCTGACTAGGCTCACTAAAAATGGACTAATGTCAGTCTCAGACTCACTTAAACAGAGAATGGAGAAATGTCTGGCTGTTAAGTCTCTTCCTGATTTTTCAGAGTTTCGCCCCCCCCCCCCCCCCAAGCTCTTTCTAATGCATACCACTACATAGTTCGCAAAGTTTACCTTTAGAACGAAACAATGTACTTTCTGGATATGATTATATTATAATGTTAAATTTCTTCTATTGCTCCAAAGAAGAACAATGTACATTGATGTAGCTTTCAAATAAAACTGGTCTGATGTTTAGATAATCTGATGCAATACTACAAAACTGGCTCAACACATCTATACTTCTCTAGAGAGAGAGGGAGGATGACAGTTTGGAAGAGATGAGCCGTACCCTGTTATCAGACCACAGAAACACAGAGTTGGTGAGTAAATTCACTATCTAATAACGTAAACTGCTCTTATCTCTGGATGCTGCTATCTGATACAATGCATGAGTCACTGTAGAGGGAGAGGAGCTGCAAATGTTGACAGCAGTCCACCATGGGAAAACATCTAAAACCACTCTCTCAGTATCACAAAGACTTTTTCAGCACCACACTACTCTAATGTTGATTAAACAATAACTCAAAGGTTTTAATACCTCAACCTCATGTGTTTCATTTCACACCAGTCGTCCCGATGACCCCACATTCTCCAAGGGAGGGCCAAGGGTAAAGACCACTGATCCTCCTTCAGGGGAAGCAATCATCCCTGACTTTTGGCCTTTCATTATGAAATCTATCACCAGCTTTCATCATCATTAAAAATAATGAGAAGCAGTGCTACACACAGCCAATAAACCATACCAGAAAACTAAAACAAATAATAATAATTATTTAATGGAAAATGTGAATTCAATCATGTTTCTAAATATAAAAATGCATTTGTATCTTCCCTTCCTGCATTAGAGGAATGTGCCCATGAGAAAACGCAGGTTCAATACCAATTATGATCTGCTGGCTATTACCTAATCTATCATCATTATTGAACATAGTACTGCCCACCACTGCTGAGTGCAGCCCACACAAAACAGGCAACACACAAATTCATAATAAGCAAAACAAGCACACATACCCTATATTGCTATTCCCTGGTACGAATTTGCTATGCTTCATTTGGGGGGATGGGTAAATCGTGATATGGGATAATGTGTATGGCGGGGGTGATGGTTATATTACACAAACGCTGTGTATGTGTCGAAATGAGTGTGTGTATTAATTCGGGCTTTGCAAGTGGGCTGGAATTAACCCCCTGGAGATCACCTGGAAACTTCTCAGTCAGCAAGCACAAAAGCTTCCTCAGCGAAGGGGGAAGAGGAGCAAGGAGGGCCGGGGTCGTGAAGCTGGCCAGGTGGGTGGTGTTTGGGGAGATGTGATGCAATATGAAACTGATAAACCGTGACAGAAACAGAAGGTTTACTGCCCAACAATGTTACGCTAAGCTCTGAAAAAAGGCATTTTCTGTGTGTGATTCCCAACAACTCCTTTATTATCCTGTTTTTGAGCAGACTGCAGGGAAAACAAATGACACTGCAATCATCTTCGCTCTCACGATCACACAGTCGTGACATGCATGCTACATGTTTTTATGTAGGAGAGAGAAAAAGCGAAGAAGGGAGGACATCATATGAGAACAGGAGAAGAAGAGGACTCGCATTCTCATCAGGAAGGAGATGAAGTTTGATTTGGTGGGAGAAATAAGCTCTGAAGTTACAGTAGAAGTGGAGCAGGTTTCTTTACACCACAGGGGAGAAAATAAGAGCCAGAAGATACTTTATAATGCAAAAAATAGACTGAAAAAACAGAATATGATTCAGAAGAAAGAAAAAAATTAAATACAAAACTGGCCTTTAAGCAGTATTTTCAAAACAATAATGAATCAGTGTTAAATGCCAAAATACATTAGATTTCCCGTTAAAATGTCATTGTACGATTAGTTGTGATGACACAAAATGTCAGTTACAGACTATTACTACAGTCGTCAGAGAGGGAGAGAGATGGCACATACATACGTACAACACAAGTACGCAAACAACACTGTAAAGGTCTTAGGGTCTCAACAGACACCCACACACACACACACACACACACACACACACACACACACACAGTATCTTAAACAAGTCATATGCAACTAATTTTCCATGACTAATATGAGGAAATGTTAGTCTGCAGGGATTATATTCACAGGCAAGGTTTTGTTTTCATGTAGTAGGTGTGACCCTGATATCAAAGCAGGGACATTCAATAGAGGCTAATTTACTGTACAAATCACACAACCTTGACACAAAAACAGGATTTGTTTCTATAGCCAGTATTGACTTTTTCTCTTCTTTTTTTCACTATTTTTTACTACTTCTGTAATTCATTTTATTTTCCTTGTGCTATTACATCTTGTTCTGATGTATTTATTTGCATTTTGTAAATTATTATGATTATGATTTGAACCATGTATATAGTAGTCCTTGTCACCGCTTAATATATTGATTATAAATGTACAGTACCAGTCAAACATTCACATTCACATTAATTGGAAAATGTGTCCAAATGTTTGACTGGTACTGTAGGAGAAAGAGTTACACATACAAACATACACATGCACACTCACACTGAATAAAATGTCCTTAAAGAGATGGAGAAGCATCTGCACTGAGGGTAATAAGATGATTCTCAGTCACCACAATGCAACAGGCTGACAGTGAAAAACATACTGACCTCTGTGTAAGGAACAACCCTGACATTTACATCAGCTGCTGGCTGATGTGCATTTATCAGGCAGACACACACACACATACAGCATCGATTTCAGTCACAAAGGAGACGACTTGTAGAAGGATTTGTATCTTAAATGCAGCACCTTGCCGGGATGTGTCATCCGCTAGTTAAAGGGCTAGTCTTATGCCTGCTGCTGCAAGCAGATCGATGCTTTTTCAGGTAGGTGGGAGGTAGGGGATCAGGGGGAGGAAGAGGATTCGGGGCTGTTACTAGGATGAGTAACATCCCCCTTGTGAGAGCAGGGGTCTAGATCAATGCCCTGACATAAATGAGAGAGGAGGAGGTGTTAGAGAGCACAAATGGGGGAGTAGGAAGATTGGAGTGAAGATGGATTACAGCATCCAGCACAAATTCAACAAAAGCAAAAAGAAGAGTGGTTAAAAAGAGCGAAGATAAGAGAGATACAGAGAAATATGGCAGACGGTGTTAACAGCAGGTGAAGAGGCAATGATGGGACTAAGGAGTAGTGGAGGGGGAGAAGAAAAGTGGAGAAAATGGACAAACATGAGATTTCACTGTGAGAGTGTAACGCTCAAAAGAACAGAGAGGACTGATTGGTGGAGGGGGCAACTCTCAACATCCGAACGGGTTCTCACCTTTATCACAGCCTCCATCAACAGGCAGGCTTTTTGCTTTTTGACAAATTGTTCTTTAATTGCTCAATTTCTTTTCATTTTGTTATTTTCCTTCTTCCACTATTGTCAGGCTTTTTGCTGCTGTTGTACATTAGAGGCACATAATATAGTGACTTTTTGGCATCGTCCTCTTTCTTCCTCTTTGGCTCATTAATGAGTCATTGCAGTGCTAAATAATAATCTTATCATTAAAAAGATAGAGAACTGTCTGTGGGAAGGGGTAGGTATTGGTTTAGACAATGTAACCTCCTGTGGTTGAATCAATAAATAAATGCACAATGAATCACACTTGTGGGAAATAAAGATGGGTGAATAAAACAACATATGTGTCTTGGTCCATCAGCCAGAGCACTGTCTGGTATGGACACATACACACAGTCCTGGTGGATCACTAACATGAAAATAAGCAAATGTGAAAGATCTTGTATCCAGTCTTTCCAAGAAGTAATGTCTGATGCCTGTAGCCAAGGCGAACACCATGTTGCGATATTTCACTCGAAACCGCAAATGTCAAACTCTGAAGTAAAAGAGAAAAGTCAAGGGATCACCAAGGTCAGTAGCATTCATCCTCTGAAACTGTGAATGTCTGCACATACTTTCAGGGCAATCCATCTAAATTGTCATCCATAGAGTCATGTTATTAGTATGACTCAAAATGCCCACAAACCAACAAAAAACTAGAAGAGGCTCTTTAGATGCACAAAAATACAAGAACAGTCAAGAAAGTAAATGTTTCTGTAATAGGAACTTCACTTCACTAATGTGAACATTAAAGCTAGGCTGTTTCTCTGGTAATAAAAATAAAATGATTTCCATGGCGATAACTTTGTAGATGAAAAATCCATCCTAATAGTATTGTAAACCATTTGCAGTGTTTTGGCATCTGATCAGCTTTCAAGTATCACTCAAACTGACCTTCCTGGATCTAATTTCATCATCCCAGTGGTACCTGAAGCATCACAGCCCAGACAGTGCCATTATGTTCCTCAAGCATGGCTGCTTTCAATTTGAACATATTGTTCTAAAATCTCAACTTTTCGTTGAGTGGAGCTGACAGAATGAAACATGGAGAAATAGAAAAACACAAAAAACCTTACTCTCATCAGGGTTGGGTGAGGCGAGGATGGCGCTGTGCTTCCTCTTCACCTCCTCCACTTTCTCTGCCAAAGACTCGATAAAACCCCGGATCTCCTCCACCTGTTAAGAGAGCGAAGATAAGAGTGCAAAAGGTGCTTTAGATGTGTTCTGCACACTGAGGCGAGAAGCACCAGTGATTAGATTGGGTGAAGTTGATAGAAACTAAAGATGTCATTATCACATTACAGGCTGAATAAAAGCAGGGTGAAGCAGGTTCATGTAAAGGAACACACAGATTTTCAAGTTTATTTGGCATCAATTATCACTTTTGTGTGACTTCGCAGACACCCAGAAGAAACTCTCATTTATGTGTGTGATGTGTCAACTACATTTGCATTTCTATCTGCAGCAAAAATAGTTACCAACTCAGACATAATCATTAGTAAACAGTTGCTATTTATAATTAATACAAATATAACAGTTCACACTTTATTTAAATTAATGCTAATGTTTTTGTAGTCAGGGAAGATGTGCTTGGATGATAACGTGCAGTGGAAATGACTCTCTTTGTTACAGTTGAAGCTCAACCAAGCTGCTCAGAAAATAGTCTCTCATCTGTGTTGTACAACCTGTTATGTAACTGATGATTGGAGGTTATAAAGTATGAATGGGGCTTAGATAAAATCAATACTGTGGGTAAAGATGTCATTGCTGAACCCATACACGACATTGTGTTTGTTGAATATGTCATTCTACAACACTAGACATTAATATGCTGCTATAAGAACATCCGCTCGTCTGCAAAGGCTTTTCAAAGCGTTGTGGAGCCTGGCAGAAGAGATTTGCTCCCATTTAGCCGCAAGAGCATTAGAGAGGTTTGGTACTGCTGATGGGAGATAATACATGGCTCACAGGTGTGGGTTCAGTTCATCCCATAGGTGCAGGTTTGGGATTGAGGTTAAAGAACTGTGCAGTCCAATAAGGGTTTTTCCCACATCACATTATGACCTGGATTTGTGCACAAGGACGTTATACAGTAGAAACTATATAACATTCTTGCAGGCACACGATAGACCTTTTTCACGGAAGATATTTTGAAATGTAGCAGTAGGAAAAGCATGTGTAAATAATAAAATAAAATCAAAATCTTAAAGAAATCTAAATGATTTTGAATATTCAAGCATATTCAACAGAGACAACAGACCTACTAATAAACAAGGTGAAAATAAAATATCCAGTAAAGCAAGCTAAGGGTTTTATTTACCCAAATATCATTGTCCAAGACAAACCATTACTTTAACTCAAATGTGAACACATTCAACAGGACAAAATACTGCAGCTCTTTTAAGCCTCTAACAGACTGAGGCCAAAATCAGAAAAAGCAACAAGCATGAGCAATGAACATACTGAGACACAAAAGGGAAACATTAGACAAAATAACTAACATTGACTTTAACTGTCAATAATTTCTCAGTTTAATCCATAATATTATTTGTGCTATAATTTCATGTAATTTACACTAACTAACACAGTTTTGATTTTCCCCAATGAATCCTGGCGGATTGGTTCTGATCAATAACCACATCTATGATATAGGGCTCTGCCTTTCACTGGAGGAATTCCACCGCAGGACAAATCTAACAAACAGAACAAATCCTAAAACAGCAGAATGATCTCAACTCATTATTATTGATGAATAAAGGATGGTTTATGGAATAATGTGTCACAGTTTAACTTTGTTAAAGCAAAACATTGGCTGAAATTAAACCTATAGTGCATAATATGCGTATTTTCCTTTGAACTCTGCACTTCACAGCATCATCTGCCACCAGGATACTGGTTTGAAATTCTAACCAATCGCCTCCCTCCTCCTCCCAGCTGCTGGCTATGGTAACAGCTGGACGAGCAGCGGGTCACATCTGTCAGTGACTTCCTCAATCTGCACTTTCATCTCAGTCTGTCATCTATATCTGATCACTTTCCTCCACCTCTACACCCGCTCAACTACAGGCCAGTCTATTCTCCCTTCGTTCTTCTCTCTGGTTTCTCTGATGTGACCACAGTCACATCCTCTGGTATATCTGTCACACCTCATAGGTCTGCAATCACTCCACTTCTCTATCCATACATTCCTGAGCTTCCCTCATCCCAGCTTGGGTCATTATTCTCCCATTATCTCTTTAATTAGCTACTGATTGGATCTGTTTTTCAGTAACATCATAATTGGCTTTGGAAGACCACTAGGGAGAGACCAATCACCACAGAAGGCACACTGTGGTGAATACAGAGTTAAATGCACAGAGAGAGATCACAGAAGTTAAAAAGTAAGACAGTGAGACAGTTTGAAAGCATGGGAGGAAGCGAGCAGAAGATGAAACCACTTTGAGCTGTCTCAGATCAGAGACCATGTGTTAGTGAGTCACTGTGCACCTCTCAGCTCTCATAAGGCATAACGCAGATTTGATTGGTGTGGTAGAAAATGCAGACACAAATAAGCAGACAAAAACAGACACACTTTGCAGATTTTTACAACTACTCTTTATGAAATTCACTTTTGAATACACCATGACATCTGTCAATTTACAGGATCTTGTACAAAAGCCCTGTTAATCACCAAAATCTCACAACTGGTAATATAGTCCAGGATGAGCAGCAGCAAGAAAAAAAAAGTTTTTTTTTTTTGTAGTTTTCGTTAGGTTTTGTCTAATTTTAGTGTTTTGGTTTAAAAGTCTCATTTTTAACTGGTAACGGGTAAGATAAGAGGGCTTGAGGCCACAGTGAGACTATCTTGCATCTGCTCACTTCATACTTGCATCATCAGGTGAAGGATGTTGGGGGCATGAGAAAGGAGCTCTCCTACAAGATGTAAGAAGAGTACTGACATATAATGGTGCTTATATGCATGTCATACTTTGACAAACACACACACACATACGGCTGATAATCCTTTAATCTTTTTTATGGAGTCGTAGAAGCAGAGTTTCTTTCTTTATCTTTGTCTCACTGCTTGAGGGTTTTTATCTGCTGGTCTTCAGAGCTTTACTTTACTTTATAATTGTTTTGAAAATTGCTATGAAAATGACCCTTGAACAGTTAAGACTTTGAGTAATAGATATAAAATCTGAATATTGAGTGTTTCAATATTGGCCAACATTGCCTGTTTTACTACAATGCTGATGTAAATAAATTATTCACAGCATTAACTAAGACTTAGTTGTTTGCTGGTGCTTGACATTTGTATTTTCACACATTACAAACAATTTCAAAGTGATAGCAGGTCCTTGATTATTGTGTCCCGCTACACAGAAAAAACACTATTGAACAACAGACACTTAAATATGATCTATGTGACAGATTGGTTCATGACTGCTTATAATTAAAGCCTCAACTAAGCATCACCTCATCATCTTGCAGAAACGTACACATGCTCACACTCTTGTATCAAAGTTGTGAAGTCAACATACAACATACAGACTGAAGGCCAGAAAGTGCAGCAGTAAACAGGCTATGTCAGATGGCGTACCTGCTGTTGATGAACATGGTAGAAAGGCTTCACTATAGCTAACATCTATGGTCTATGTCAGTCAGTAAAGCTACAAGTCTACGGACACTATGGAAAACCTGCTAAACTATGAAAACTTGTCAAATGTGATGATGGATTACAGAATGCAGTACATACATCTTCAAATGATAAAAAGTAGAATAAAGAAGGAAAAGATACTGAAGGAAAAGATACTGAAGGAAAAGATACTGAAGGAAAAGATACTGAAGGAAAAGATACTGACATTCACACTTAACATCCACAAGGTATTCAGATCTTTATGTCTACAACTAAATTAATAAATGACTAATAAGGCATGTAATTGCATTTGCAAGAGAAATCAAAGTGAATGAAAATGAAGTGAATTAAATCACAAAAATATGCCTCAAGGGGTTTCACAATCTATAGAGCCGTACTACATTTCTATCCTTAGTTAACTATTGACAAAATGAGCTACCTCAAAGACATCAAAATGTAACAACTATTCCAATTTTTGATTATTCATATACCAGAATATATTTAAGGGTTTTGTCAATGGCACCAGGCTTTGGTTTGGTTTGGTGTTAGGGCTGCAACTAATGATGACGTGGTTACGATCACAACCTCTTGACTTCTTACTGAACTTCTTTCAGAAATGTACAATGTAGCACAAACTCAAGAGGTTGTGATATGTAACACAACAAGCCAGCAAAGGAACATGTCACCCAGTATGCTGTGGCTCATTGACATGTTTATCAGGCTTTGGATGCACACACAATATTTTTAAGGATCAGTTAATTGTTGGTTTGGCTCTGCAAATAAAAAAAAATATATATATAAAAAATCACCAGTGTCATCCTTTAACAGGTCAAATAATTTCAGTCTTATCCTTGTCAATCATGGGCCTCTTAAACATCCAGACACAAACAAACAAGCAGATAGCTATCCTTGCAACATACAGCAGTGCAGTAAATAATACTTTAATACAGTATGACACAGACACCACTACGTGCCACAAACACATTATGAAATCAATACCCACACTGAGGGTCATGTTTATGGTGTGACTGAAGGACAGGCAGTCTGCTAACCCTCCACTGAAAGCTTAATTAACGCACCCAGTCAGGGTGAGAATCCGATTACTCTTTCTCCCCCTCTGCTCTCTTAATCTGCTCCCTGCACTATCTACATCTCCGTCTGTCACATCTTATTACCCGGTCCTCTTCTCTGGTCTTGCTATCTAACTTCTTCTACATCACTCTCATTTTCAAATCTGGTTGTCTCATCATTGCTCCGGCTTCTTGCTCAGTCTGAAACGCTTCTCCGTCGATCTTTCTGTCTCCACATTTCACTCAACCTTGTCTTTCCTCACTTGAGACAGATGTAACAGACTGAATCTCCAGACAGATAAAGAGAGTTCATTTCAATATCTAGGAAGGATAGAGACAGTCTGTCAGAGGCGAGAACTAGAGACAGAAGAGAAATGAGAGGAGACAAATGTGAGAGGAATGACTGCAGGCTGCAGTGTTTCTCACAGCTAAAGCATCTCACAATTAAACTGTTTTCAGGGTAGGTTACACCATCTGATGCTCTCTGTCCACACCGAATCTGTTAAATATGCACTCCTGTTATGTCATTTAAACAAACCCTGTCGATTTCAGCTGTGCACTAAAAATCCGACTTAAAATGTAATTAAAGGTAAAAGTTGGGTGGGTACTTACTATCCTGCGTTTGTACTTTTTAAACAGAAAACACATGTTTTATATTTGTGACGTTTAGATGTTCTTTTACTGGAAATTATATAAATTATAGCCAACAGCAACTTAACCAGAAACTTTCAGCTCCCTGGTGATCTTCCTCCAGCCAGCTGCTACCTCATTCAGGTTTTTTAGTAAAATTATGAAGTATCATAGATAACGCCTCATTTTAACTAAATGAATAAGCTGATGTGAATGACAAGAAGTAAAACCGTGTCCGACAAATGTTAGGTGATTTTAGTGCTGGGTGAAGTAAAAACAAATTTCTTACTTAAAGGTAAAAATATGCGTTTGTAGATCAGGGCCCCATCCTTTGTACATATACTGTAGATAACCGAGTTATCCTAAGTACAATGTTGATTATGTAATTAAAAACAAATATCTCCGGCCTTAAAATCTATCTGGAACTGTTGTCATAGCAACAATTCCTTAAGCCCAAACCTACAAAATGCAGGCCTATTGACAGTTAGTTGGATCATCACCACATACATGAGCTCATTCTGAGGCACAAATGGCTCGCTTTCTGATATTTATTATAAAAGAATGTTTATATATTAATGATTTTAGATAATAACAAGTAGGTCATTGATTGGTTGGTGCAATATAAGAATTACATTTTTATAATGAAGCAATAAATGACTCTGGTGGCCTACTAATTAAGATGTATGCCATATCACTGCAATGTCCACAGTTCGATTCTGGCAGCTTTGTTGCATGTCAGTGGTTCATTTGCAATGTTTTTTCTACCTTGCAAACGGGCTGACACTGCTTGTCATGCATGCCTTAAACAGCCGTCTTTTCCATAGCCTTTGTTGCTACGGTTGTTGCTGAGGTTTTTCCATGTGTGGTTTGTGTTGCTGTATATGTCGAACATGTTCAGGTGCATTTGAGAAGTTCACATTTCAAGCAAACAATAAGAAAAAAGTAGTGAGATCTTACTACTATAGTTTGTTTCATGGTCTGCTAATGGGCTGTGTCAGTACAAATAAGCAGTTTTTAAACTGTAAATTATGCAAATATTATTTAAATAATATTCTGGTACAGTCCCTGATTAAAAATATAGACATTTAATGATGCTGTCCCCTTTATGCCACATAAGAACAGGGACCTGGTCCTGTCTCTAAGCTCACACAGACAGGGAGAGTCTGGGATACACATTTGAATTTACATAAACTCATACTGAATCGAGGAATCTAAAAGCTAATGCAGGAGTGAGCTGAGGAGGTGGAGATATTCCACTGCTGAGAAGCAGGTGGTGGTTGTTGCAGCAGGAAAGGAGTGCTAAGCAGAATGAATGAGCATCAGAGCTATTTACGTGCTGCCCAATTGCTTGTGTCAGTGTTCATTGACATATATGATTGAAGTGTATGGAAGATGTGAATTTAAAATGACATCTGTGTCTGCTTTGTGTGCAGCAAACTGTGTGTCAACTACCACATGGCTCCATTTCTCAGTAATTATTAATCACCTATTTACAGTATATCTATCATATTTAGGTTGTTTATTATTTTGTTGGATGGATGCACCTGCAGTTCAGATGCAGATGTTTTGGCCTCTTTAGTTGTTTCATGTTGCTTTGAAAACTCACATATCAAAGTGTTTATTGTCAGACCTCTTTCATAGCTCACAAATGCTGCAAACTGGCATTCAACCTCACACCGTCCACCTTTTGTAACAGCATTAGCAATGGTGATTTAAACACTTCAAAGTTAAATCCCCCCATATGCATAAAATGATATATGAAGTATCTTAAAAACTGTACAAATATGGCAGAGACAGGGGGATAAATCAGATGATAGACAATGATAAATATGGATTACGCACAGGATGTAAAGTCTCCCTCAGCTGTCTTGTTATTTGAGCTGAATTATCCTGCTTTTTACTTCTAAACCACTCACTGTAGGGGACATAGAAGGCCCATTAAGAAGGCATTACAGTGGCCGCTTTACTCACAGAGAAAGACGGCAGAGAGTTAAGTCAGTCTGGCTCCATATGACTGATGATTCACAGCAGATTTCCATCTCTCTGGGGAGATGAGGAGATGTCAACTGCTGCTACACTAAAATAGGGCCCCCCCTCTGAGAACCATGACGATGTTCAGTTTGTGTTCCCAGCACATTGGCGCAGCATGTACAGGAAAATACTAATTTACTACCAAATGCATGCATAGATTCAGTTTTACATAGGCTCAGAAGAGAGAAGACTGTAAAGAAATCATTAATGTTATTCAGAGCTGAACACAGAGAACATTGTTGTGTTGTTGAATCAATAAAGGCCTTTGGAAATGAATTAAAATATGTAACGATCTATGTCACACCAGCTACATCATCAATAGCTATAAATCAAATCAATGCTCCCCAGAGAGAGAAAAAAGGCATGAGATTTATAACAAAGTTGTGAAAAATTAACAAAATTAGATTCAATCACCAGAGAGGAATGATACACAAGCAGATTAGAGAGTAATTGTGGTGTAACAGAATGTAGTTAATCTGTCATCCGTACACACACCCCCTCTTACCCCTCCCTGCACACACAGTTCAGCACGCATGTGAACCGCAGATTCATTTCAAAATTTCTCATTGGAGTCAAAGTACACAGACTTCGGTTTCTACACATCATGGATAGACTTTGTTTTGCTCTGTTTTGAAGAGCAACAACCAAACCAGCATGTAATGGGTCCAAAGTGACATTTGCAGGTATGTTTGCATGCTGTTTAGCTATGTAGCCTGCTAACTGACATTAGCGGTGGCTCGTCCAACAAGCTAAGCAGCAGGACAAGATATGTGTTCATTTTTGTAGTTTATCATCAAGTTCTGATGATGTGGATACAGCGTATCTTTTTATTCATAACAATTAATTATTGAATATTTCATGTATTTTAAGATTTTATCTAAACTTTGGACATCTTGGATGTTTCTTTTTTAATTTAACCATGGGAAAGAGTTCATGCTTTAAGTGTTGTAAAGAATAAATATAAAGCAAAGTTATAGCTATTTGTCTCCTTTTTTTCAACTGGCAATTAATTAGTGCAATATCAACCCATTGATGAAGAGAGCCAGAAGAAGGTAAGATCAGTACGAGAAACACACCTGCTCAAAGAATTCGTCCATAAATCCTTTCTCCATCCCAACGGCGACTTCATCCTCCTCTTCTGTCGTCTCCTTCCCCTGAACACACACACACACACACACACACACACACACACACACACACACACACACACACACACACACACACAGCATTAAGATATATTAGAAACACCTAAAAGGTCTATTTATGAACATGTTCTCCAAAAACGTCAATGACATGTGACAAGTAAAACTTAAATAATAAAATATAAAAGTATATATCTTTTTTTCTTTTGCATAACTCAAGGTTAAATGGAACAGCATTAATACCCTCCACACCTCTTCACGCACCCACTGATTAGAAACAAGGAGCACTTAACGACACTTGTAATTACAAGCACAGGTTGAGTGATTAGTAAGTTATTATTGAAATAGGATCTAGGGGCAGAGAAAGAAAATCTTGACTTTTACACACTTCTGCCTGTACACACATACACCAACATGTGCAGATACACAAGAACATTTCAGTTTAAAGAAATCATTTGACAATTTAGTAAATATGTTTATTCTCTTTCTTGCCGAAACCTAGCTCAGAAAATCAATACCACTCCTGTGTTTGTCCATTAAATATCAAGCTGGAGCTAGCGGCTGCTTAGCTATTAGCTTAGCTTAGCACAAAGACTGGAAACAGGGGTAAACAGGCTATCATGGGACTCTCAGCCTAATAACACCAAAAAAAACAAGTTGTCGATTTACAGGGAGCAAAAATGTGCATATTTTCCTGCTTTCAATCTTAAATTAACTCACCGGTCATTTAACACCAGACAACAGCTACAAAAAAGTTTGTGTTTACTTCTAGTGCACATTATTATATTTACATCAATAATCAGTAAAGTCTGTCTGCTGCTCCATCCTGAAAAGTTGCTCGATCTCAAACTTTCCAGTGTCTGGGCCATGATTCACTGGAAAAACACATTCATTTCTAATTACATATTTGCCATTACGTGAGATTAGCAGGAATTTCATCTGACTTCATCTCATTCGTCAGTCCTCTAACAAACTAATTTAATTCTCCATTAGTAGCTTATGAGATCCATTTGCTTATCAATGCTGTGTAAAAGGAGTGTAGTTTTAATCTTCTTCTGGTTGAAATGAGGCTGTATTCAAAATGTCCAACAGGGAGAGAAACTTGGAGACATGTTTTTACTACACACGCACAAATCAGTGTAAGTCAGTTGGTTATTGAGCAGTGAAACCATGTAGACGTTGTTAATATGGAACCTCACAAAATGCAGATGAAAGCCACTTTCCTAGCTGTGTGCATCAAAATTATACTTACTTATACTATAATTATACTCCTCCTCACCATCAAGCAGTTAAAAAAACAACTCCAAAACTTCTTTTAAAAATCTTGATTGGCCCAAAATGATTGTGGGGTCATATTGGATTAGGGTTAGGGTTTCCCGAGCGCCTTGATTCAAAAGCAAAATGCTGACCTAAAAAGCTTACAAACAATAAACGTAAATTAGAATTAATATGTGATGAATATTAATAAAGAAGAGGGCTGAATAAACATTATATTTGTCCCACATAAACTGACATCTTATGTTATTCAGTTTTTTTCAAATGTGAGGCATCAATTTATGTAACCACTATGAAGGAGAAAGTTTTTTGTTTATATTGGAACAAATAAAAACAATTAATATAACATCAATCAACAACCATCCCAAAATAAATGCTGATTTTGCATGTTAACTTGAGACTCTGAGTAATGGTAAATGGACTGTATTTGTATAGAGCTTCTAGTAGTTATGACCATTCTTTTACATTACATGTCTCATTCACACATTCACACATTGATGGCAGGGGCATCAGGAGGAAACTAACCATTCATACACATCCATACACTGTTGGCGCAGCAACAGGAGCAATTTGGTGTTAAGTATCTTGCCCAAGGACACATCAACATGTGGACTGAAGGAGCCGGGAATCAAACCGCACATCTTCCAATTGGTGGACGACCGCTCTACCTCCTGAGCCACAGCCGCCGAGTAATGAAACCTGTGAATAACTGTTTCTGTAACAGTTACAGATTTGAGCAGGCGTTGTTGTTTGTTTGTTTTCTCAGACACAAAGTCCTTCTGTGGAGAGTTAACTTGTGATGTGCTGACAAAATACAAGAATCAGCCAAATTGGGAGGAGGCAGAGGAGCAGGGAGGAATATGGGAAAATAGGGAGAGGAGAAGTAGAGAGAGTGAGAAACCTGCTTTTGAGAAAAAGTTCCAAGACAACAGACGTGAGAGATGGTGTTGCGGTTGGCTTAAAACTAAATGAGAGCCGCCGTGATCACAATAACATTGTTTAAACCCACTCAAACTATATTTAAACCAGCAAAAACAATGAAGGGTTTTATTCCTCAGAGTTAATTATTTGGAAAAGCAGAAATTAATCGGAGTCTAATGATTTATTGTGCACAGTGTTCATGATAACACTTGGTCTCATTTTAGAACAAAGCTCTTCACATGGCATCAATAAGTCCAACTTGGTGTTGGTACAGCAATGAGGTGCATTTAAGGAACTACAGACTATTAGAAGGAGAGAGAAAAGAGGTGGTAACCGCAAGAGGCAAGAAGGAGGAGGAGGAGGACAGGTAGGGAATCAGAATGAACTCCCACAAGAAGGAGTGTACCAGTGTTGTGTTTGGCCTCCACAGAAAGATGTTGTATCTTCTGCAAAGAGAAGGGGGCTTTGGTCTGGTTTTTACTTGGAGTGGTGAGGAGGGGAGAGGACTTCCACAGCTCCCACTGAGGCACAAAGATTTTGGAGGAGGACTTCAGTGCTGCACTCCTAAGTCTACAGACTTGGACATGACTGTCCACACTTGCATGTGTGCAAAGCTCAAGACGCACAAGCTCACTGCAGCTGATAATATACACCAGATGGTAAACACAGAGAGAGAATAAGGCCTAGACAAGCTGGTCCCCATTAGGCCATAACCCTTCAATGCACTCTGCCCCTGGGGCACACACTCAGGCAAAACTCCCCAGCAGGAAAAGTGGCCTGATTATGCTGCTTATTAGATTAGAGAGTTGTTCTAGGAACCGTGCCAGCAGGGAGTCGCTCCATAAAGACAAAAGTCAGTGCCTGCGCACACAGTGTAAATAGGAGGAGGAATACAGTCTGAGAGTGAGAGAGCAAGAGATAGAACAGACATGTAGTGAGCAGCATGATGTCAGCACGAAAGAAAAGAAACAGCGACATTATTGAAAGCTGGGAACATGAAATAGCATGTGCAATGAGAGGATACAGAGTTCGTGTTGATGTGTACTGAGTGGGAGGGAATAAAGTATGCATGTAAGCCTGTATGCACTCAAACCCTTTTCACTGTTTTATCTGAGAATAAGAAAGAGAGAAATTTGTGAGAGACAGTTCAAGTGGAGATGTACACCCAATTGGACAGTGCTTTATTGTCCTTTCATGTTTCCATATTACAGCAGACCTGTTTCCTGCATCTTTGTATTACAGCCAATTCAAGCAGCTTCCTGCAGTCCCATTAGAAATGACTCATAAAATTCTGTCAGCTGCACAGAGAAATACTGAGAGCATAGCCAGATTTATTATCATAATACAGCTAGGTAACATTCATTATGTATGTGTGCTCATTCACACACACACACACACACACACACACACACACACACACACACACACTTGAACATTTGATTACTTATTCATGTTTCTTATAGTTGACAACTGTAAAGATATAAAGAATAAGAACTGAATAAGAGTTTTTTTTGTGTGCTCGGTATGCAAAGCTTTGCTACTTGCCTGCACATGTGTAGATATGTTTAGTTCAACCAGAGAGTGCATGGACAGGACAGTGACACACAGATATTTCAAGGCCAGGTCACAGTCTCACTACACACACACACACACGTTTCTTCCTCTACACTTGTGACAATCATTGACATAATGCATTCTCTGATTACTAAAGGTGTCAGTCACTGACTTGTTCATATGACATTTATGTGTAGACTTACATTCCCCCCTCTCCAGTTAACCTACCTACTTAAGAGTAGATATCAACACACGCTCTGCACATTTAAAATGGCAACATCTATATGTAGAATTGGTGTTCCCAATAAGTCAAAATCTTGCTTTTTACATCAGAGTGGCCATTTGAATCAACAAGGGTCAGCATGAGTTAAATGTAGTCATTTGGTCCAAAAATGTATCATACACATCAACAAGTACATTAACACATATTTATATTCATACAGACAACTGACTGCACTTCGATGTACGTTTTCTGGACTTAATCGGGCCTTTTACTCTCAAACAATTTCACACACACTATGAACACTCACACTCATACTCAACTAGTCCTTCAGTAGAAAGTAGTTCCAGTAGGTAAGGTCTGTAGATTATCTAGTTAGACTGACTAAACTAGAAGTATAGTAAGATACAAATATTTTAATTTTAATTAACTATATGAGGTTAGAAAATGGAGCATCTTTCCAAGAGTAGAAGACAGATATCTCCAAACATGCCTCTAGAGGTAAGTAATTGGACCAAACATAAATCCAAGTCTCAAACCTGATACAGCCATGTGAAGAAGTGAGGGCCAGTCAATGTCCTCCCTTTCTAAAAATGTCTCACTATTTAAAATGTAAAATGGTCCTCACAAAGATAGAAATCAAAGAGTGCATATACATATACACAACCTTACTTATAAAAATAGACATGATCATGCCTTCACCTGGCCTTACTCATGCCCTCAGGACATTCACCATCTACATGCTGAGAGATCTATAGTATATATGCAGGCAGGAACAGCTGGAAGTAAACTCACAGAGGAATATTAATTTCCACTCACAATGTAGGCTTGAAGTCAATGCTCAAAGTGATTTTATTATGAGTGCAGGGTTTGTATTGAGTTTACAGGTCACCAGTCAAGATGAAGAATTAGAATATTTCTATAACCCAGAGAAAGCATATATATTGATTCAAAATGATTTGAAAGCAAACTAAAGCATTTCATTTTCCATTATATTTCAGTTGTTGGAGAAAGATGATAAAAGCAAGGGAACATTGGTGGCACAGAGGTGATGCTGCACAACTGCACATCAACAAACCGGCCACGCTGACTGATTACATTGCTGGTCAACTGACTAAATGACTGTCTAACATTTTACTATATATATTCTTATCTATATCCACTTAATACCCACTCATTAATGACCATTTAATACGTAAAAAGTGAGATTTTATCAGCATATCTATATAACCTACATAAAAATAGATTAAAAGGAAGAAAAATGTACAAAATGTGGTTAAAGGCATACGGCTATTAGGTGTTGCTTCTTGTTTTTTAACGCTTGCTTTATTGAGTGCTTAAGTAATCTGAGCTGGGAGTGAGTTCAATGCAGCCATGGCTCAATACAATACTGTGTACTGCTTTGATTGTGCTCTAGATTTAGGAACTATGTAGAGACCTGATGGCGTCTCTGGTGGAATAGGTATGTTAGAGCTGAATGTGAGTTGACTATACAAACAGAATTTTCAATACATTAATGTATCTAACAAAAACAAGGAGCAATGCTATCAGCCCCTCCTCAACTTTCAACCAGGACATGCGTGTCGTTTACATTCAGCCTTAGAGTGCATTGAAGGGCAAGACGAGCTGTTTGGTTTTAAGCCAGCTGTAGTTCTCCTAAATCATTCTTTGCAGCACCTGACCATATCAATGGGACTCCCATTTTGACGCCTTGAGTTTGTATTTTGACTGTTGCCATTTTGCATTTTTGGAGCCAGAAGTAATTATATTGCCTATACTGTGTGAATCTGGGGTTACGCAACAGTTATATTACCTAACCAACATTGTCACCATGGCAGTGACTTGTCTGTGACGGCACCCACTAAGCTTGGGCAGTAGGCTGTCGTGTTCTTATTTAACACACCTAGTATAGGCCTACTGGTTATTTTTTCTAACCATGCAGTTCTCTTGCTTTGAACTTGTTCATCTCTATCCATCATCTCTATCCATCACCACATCTTTAAACCTTTTCTTTCAATCTTGAATCAGTTGCATCTTCTTTACTTTCTCCTTTTTTTCAACACCACTATACCCTGCAATTCTTCCTCACTTCTGTCTTCTGATTCTTTCATTCATACAATAGAAAACGCCTTCCTTTTATCAGTCTGACAGAGCAGGAAGAAGAACTAGAACCATACTAGCTTGTATGGTGTTAATTACAGTAATTGTGGACACAGTGGGAATGCAGCAGTCAAGCTACATAAACTCTACCGTAATGTAAAGCAGCAGCACTAGATATACTGGATGGTTAAAACAACACTAATGTATATATTTTGCACCACTGAGGGGTTTTTGCTAGCTACATAGTTGCATTTTATTTAACAGATTATTATTTGATGCGGCACGTTATTAAATATCATACATCATCCTCTGAACTCTGATTCATTCTTTGGTCCCATGAAAGCCTCTCCAGTCAGCCTGTTAACTTCAGCATGGAGGGTTCATTCGTTCTAAACACCTGGGTAACACCAGTGGGTGGTGATTCGTAAACAATAACACTTGTCTTTGTGTTACATATAAGGATACAATGTTCAAACAGAGAAAAAACAAGCGCTCCTAGAGGCTTCAACAAAAAGCACAGTAGGAAGCCAGAATTTGTGAGATAGGTAAACAGCATTTACATATGTTTATCAAAGTATGCCCTGTGTATAACTGTAAAGATAAAAAATGGGAAATGTGGGACATTCATGGGGGAAATTATGAAATGGGAACACAGCGGGAGAGGGAATGAAAATACAGGAGAAACCAGGGGAAAATGGTGGTGTTGACAGGTCTGCTCTGTGGGCACAAGCTGATCAATTGCAGCCCTGCTGGCAACTTGCAAACAAAAAATACAGATCAATAATTTGGTTGTAATTTAAGAAATGTATGTGCTGCAGTAAAAAATGTATAACTCCTCTGTTATACATGTATACCCATTTATGCCCAAGTTTCTAAACACTGTGTTTTGTGTCTTTATTTCAATTTACCACTACTCACAACTACTGAACCAGGATGATGAAAGAAGCAATACTGAACTAAAACAGTAAAAGATGTTAAAAACCGTCTGTACCATCTGTACCATCTGTATCATCTGTACCATCTGTACCATCTGTAGAGCTGAATATTTATCTGTGGACATCAACCAGCATCTACCATAGTTTGAAGCTGAAGCCAATGAGGAAGTGCAACACCACAACATGCTGGCTCCCACTGACTTCCATTTAAAAAGCACCAACTTCTCTTTAGAAATACTAAGTCAATCATTTATTGCAACAAGTTATTGTTGTCTCAATTGCTAAATTCAGACACTCTAATAAGTTATTTGGTGGTCATTTTGGAAATTAATGCTCCGTTAACAAGATTTTGATAGTAGTTTTGACACCTTCTGTGTGGGAGCTGATCGACAGCTGTGATTGACAGTTCACATTAGTTGAAGCCATAATACTGATTATAGCCTAGACTGAAAAACATTTTGCTAACTCCTCAAGTCATACTATTGCTTCTGTGTCATCCAAAAACTATATCGATGGAATGGCAACATCATTTACTTCTGTCTATTCAGTGTAATTAGCAGTTCCCAGAATCTGGAGTTCAATTCCTACCAATTTTGTAATATTCCCAGCACCCTTTGAAGACATATTAAGACATTCCTCACTGATAAACAGCTAGAAACCTTTAAATCACAAAATTACATTGATAATAATCATATTTGCACAGATGATTGCATGATTGTGTGTTTTTTTAATGTTTACTCTTATAAGGCTCTTGGCTTTTTCAGCTCTGCTAGCACATCTGTGGTGAACATATGATTATTTCCTTGAATTTTTCCATTGGATTTTGCTTTGCATTCCAGTGAAAAACAGATCAGGCAGAGGTTAAAAAGACGTTTTTTATCAGCCCTGCCCGCGGTGTGGAAGGTTCAGCAGATACACAAAGAAGAATAATGTGGGTGGAAGAACAGCGAAGCACTGCCACCACAGCAGCACAGAGTCAGAAAGTGTCTGCACTGCATACCCAACAATTTCCTTTTTCTGACAATCCTCCTCAATGTCCTCCCCCTTGAATCATCTTTTTTCTTTCTCATTCCCCACGTCTGTCATTCTCTCGCTCTCCTTCCTCCAGACTTACAGCTTCACTACAGAGTCATTACAGCAGCTGGCCCACACAACATGGACTCAGTTACCTTTGTCTCGCTCTCTCCCTTCTCATGTGTTTTTCTTATATCTTTTAATTGAAATATGTAGTATATTTTAATGTGGAGAATTGTTATCAAAGTCTTCTGTCACCTAAACTCTCTGAACAACCTGACAGTAATACTGAGATATTCCCTATTCAAGTTTTTTAAGTGAGACTTACCTTTCTAACCAATCACAGAAAGCCAAAGTCAGGGGAGGGTGTTCACAACTGTCAATCAATATTTTCTGGCCTACTACTAACCCTGTCCAGGGCATCCAAGCTTGCATTAGCTGCTGTAAGACATCACAATGGATTACTAACTGACTAATTTGCTCCAAATATCTACATTAGTTTAATCGAAGAGCTCCGTTACTTAATGTCCCCGAGGAGAAATCAATACATTGGATCGCCAACAGAGGAAGAGGGGAGAAGAGCAAGGTAATTTGCTTTCAAGCCTCATGGTACCACTAGCCTGATGTCTAGAACTTAGCATAATGAAGCTTTAACCTTAATTTATTCAACCAAACATATACTTTATTCCCAGGTCTTGACAGAAGAAATATCTTACTCTGTTGTGTGTCGATACGGTTGGAATCAAAAATAAAAAGGCGATTCCTGAAGAAGGCAGATGGCCAAAATGTTGATCTACATCTATTAAAATCAATTAATCACAGTTATAACTGTGTAGTTTTTCCACTCTTTTTCAAATCACAAATGACCCTGAGCTTGATCTTCCTCATAGAATCTCTTCCTCCTCAGTGCATCCTACCCCAGATTTACTCCCTTCACTTGATCTTGCTCCCTGTTTCTTTCTGTCTTTCATCCCTCTCCACCTTCTGCCTCTCTAAAATCGTTCTGACCTCTAACAGCATAATCACCAAAGTGATGCCATTTAAATACAAATTTACAAACTGACACACTATAAAAGGTTAAATAATGACTTATAATATAATGATAACACATCAGTGCACAAATCAATGATGATCCATTTCAGGCCTAAATGTCTGCAGCTGCCAATTCTCGCAGATATAACTCTTTCTGCCACAGGGACTCATTTGAGATGACTGACCTTTTAGACTAAATAGTGGATGCAAACTACCATTTGGGCTTGTTAGCACGTAATTGACCGATGGGTACGGACATGAATATACAAATTAAATAATGTTCACACAAAAACCAGCTAGCCTGGGCACGCATCATCAGCGGGTGGTCGACCAGTGTTCAGCGTTGCAGGAGTGGGTGATAAAATGTCATGAAGCAATTGAACTTTAATGACAGATCACAGGCAGCAAAAGAGATGTGCTGTCACCTCTCTGCCATGCCTGATCCCACCCCCATTCTCCTCTCTCTTTCTCTCCCTGTGGGATATATTCAGAGCGCCTCACACCATAACTCGCTGACCATGAAGGATTATGACAGCACCAATACGCTACTAACACAATTATACTGTAGGCATGAAGGAAATATAGCAGAGAATGAGAGGGATGTTGACGAATAGTTGAACCCGTAGAAAAAGAATCATGGCTGCAAAAGGGGAAAGATGAAAGAGCTGTAGGGCAGAGTGCAGAGAAAGGAGAGAAACATATCACGAAACAAAGCAAAACAAAAGAATATTTTTTTCTTGTGTGCTTCCCATTTCTTACCAGCTGACAATGTTGGTTTCTTTTAGACATGGTCATGATTGTTCCCCAGCCTTAACTGAGAATATTTTGACCAAACATGAGCTTCCCTGAATCCAACCAGGTTGCTTTTATGTAAAAAACTAACCAAAACTCAACCACAGTGTCAACGGATCATAAAAACTGACAACTGAGAAAAAACTAACTCAATAATTGAATTGTTTTGAAAATCGATTCCTATTTTAATCAAATGTGCCAAAGATTTTCTGGTTCCAGCCTCTCAAATATGGGTGATTTAGAGCTTTTATGATGTCAACTTTAGCTATGGAAAACATTTATAGACCAAAGTTACTCATCAGTTACTCAAGTAAATTATCTACAGAAAAATTGATAAAGCAAATAATTGTTAGTTGCAGCCCTGTTTAAGAGTGCCTGTTGAACCTCTGGCAAGATGAAGCTTAAATATGACCTATCAAAGACAGACAGAGCTACTTAGGGCCTAACAAGGTTAACCTAGTTGTAAATTATGTTTAAAGGCCTTAATCTCCAACAAGTATCTGTGGTAAAAGATGTTATGTGTACACTACCACGGGTAAAGAACCACCCTACTTCCATTGGTTATGAGACGATGTGAAAAGGGAGGCTGGCATGTTACAAATTCAATTTTAGCAGCAGTAACAAAGATGACTCGAAGCTAATTCTCCCACAACAGATGGGGAAGGTTTGATTACAGAATTGTCTTTATTCATTATTAGGATTTCCATTCAGTGACGCCTTAGGAGCCACAACTCAAGAACAAGCAGCAAGATTTTACTGCACGGTTGACGCCACAAAACCAATCAACTGACACTGATATCAGAAGAAGTAGTCACCTCGAAAAATGGCTCCATTATGAACACTGGTGCTTATTTCACACTTTACTGGTATAGATAAGGATGGCGTAGTGCATTATGGTTCAATGAATCATTCATTCATATATGTCAAAATAACTATTAGCAGCCAACAGATATCGGATATCATTGCAACTGTCACCTCATTTGCAGAGAAAGACAAGTCTCTGGTGAAATGCCAGATCAGTCACACTCATTTCATGGCTCATTATTTCAATTATGCAGCCTTTATGTATTGATGAATAGCGTATTTGTCAGTGTGTAAGAATGTCCCTTTATCATGGTTAATAGTAACAATATAGGATGGTGACGATGCATATAGGCACCACTTTATTCCTTCTACAGCTGATTTTATGGATAAAGGCTCATCGTTGGGTCAGCTGCCAGTTTGTCCACCACATATCCGGGAGTTTACAGAGGCTTGAAGCTTGTAACGAGGGCAAATAAACCTCTGACCCTCTAGGATCAGTGTTCAGTTCAACTGCGACCGACTTTTCTTCTCACTTTTGTTTGTGTCACTAAAGAAGTGTCAACAGCCAAGATCGGGTCAAGAACAGAAGAAAAAGAGGTAAAAACGTGGAAAAAAGGTGAAATGGATAAAGGTGGAGAAGAAAGATGAGGGATAATGAAAAGAAAAAGAGAAATAAGAGAGTCTAAAGATACACACAGCCTCTGAGTTGGTGCTTCATGTCTATCCTATTAGTTAATGTGTCACTCTAACGCCAAACAAGCTGTAACAGTGAATACCCTGACCAAATACACACACACACACACACACACACATACAAAGAGCTGCCTGAGCCAATACAACCACTGCCTAACAAGATTGCACAGAGGACAGGAGGGAGAAATGAAAGGAAAAATGTAGGGGAGGACAAGAAGCCATCTGACAAATCGCTGTTAGGAAAAGAGCAAAGAGCAATAACAGAGGAACGGAGATGAAAGAAAAAAAGAGGGTTATTATTAAGGAGACGAGAAAAGAGGGAGATATGTTCAGTCAAACGATGATATGGAAGGAAAAAAGGCAGAGTTGATAAAACGTCAGGAACAAAATTAAGAGATATGAGGGTGAAATGACCTGCTACAGGTGCAGAGCTCATAACGCTGGCCTAAATAAATAACTCACTGCCACTGAATGATAAACAATCACATTTGATTGATAACAGTCCCTGCGGTGCGTGAAATCTGTAATAACCTCATCAGCGTGTTTCCCCTTAGGCATCAGAGCTCAAGGAAGGCTGACAAACGCATCATATCTGCACCATCTGTCACTAAAACACTGCTGGGCCAACTGGGAGTGATGGGACGAGGCGAGGGACGGGGAGAGGGCATATGACAGTTTTAGTTATTGACACTGGCAGCTTTAGGCAACAAGCTAATGAACCACTGGAAGAGCAAAGCCATCAGCAGGTGTTGAGCTCATAAAGTAGATTCATGTGCATATGGACGAGGTTGGAGCAGAACCTGCACACTCACACAAATATCAGCTAAAATCAATTTCCTGCCAGAATGACACACAAGTACATGGATGAGTAAACTCACAGTATGACTCTACAAAAACACACAGGAGCAACCAAATCTGTAAAGCTCAGTCCTCTTCTTCGTGTTAGCTCCCATGCTTGGTTTGTATGTAAAAAGTCTCAATATATCATTTTAGTCTTTTGTTATTGGTAGTTACATTATCATTATTATTATTATCATTATTATTATTACACATATCAGCAGTTGGCAAAAGTAAGAAAATAACAAATGTTGTCACACTAGATAAAATTTGCCAAGTCCAAAAAACTGAGAACTATATTCTTTAAATTAACTTCAAAAAACATGCAAATTTCAAAATCTAACAGTCATGCCAAGAAAACCTTAATTAGCTTTGAATCCATAAAAATGTACACCCATATACATTTCAAATTGCCTTTACATACTACAAATATAAAATATCTGATTCCCATCCACAGGTATAGAGGTATAAATTTGTGCAGTAAAGAGTCGTTTATTTGAGAGTTTAAAAGTTATTAAATAAGTAAACTCTCTGATTTTGTTATAGCCCTGAGTCAAATCCCTAAATCCCCCAATTTTGGCGATGATTTTCAACTCAGTGTGAACATCAACACTGAGCTGGGAGAGATTTGGGCACACCATTATCTAGCGAGAATCAACCAGACTTACATTATACAGGGATTACTTTTCTAAGTCTCTTGGGAATGTGTGCTGCAACATCAGACAGATACTTTCTAATCAGTGAACATGTAGTTGGATTTGAATATGACTCAACTCAGCTCCATCAATTTTTGATTGCTTATCCAGTCAGCTTGAGGTGACAGCAGGCTAAGAAAAATAGCTCAGACATCTTTTTCCTCAGCGGTGTCCTCCTGTTCCTCCTGCAAGATCCCAAATCATTCTCAGGCTGAGGACCAATGGATACAGACTAAGCCATCATGTGCTCCACCTGCAAGGTCTAAATCAGTCTTTCACACTGCTGATCCAAAGAAGACTTTGAACTACTGGTAGCATGGCTCAACTTGGGCAAATTTGGTTCAGAAGGCAAAACATCCCCAACCATGACAAGGTGAGGCTTCTTGGAGGAGCTCTCCACCCTCTCAAATCTATGAACTATTAATATATAACTCCAAGAACGGCAGCAAGCACATATTTCAGCTTGAAAATCAAAAGCAAAGACCAACAGCAACCAAGCAAGAGGTGAGTTAATCCAATCAGTTGTAGGAAGGGTTTATATTAGTAGTTCAGTGAAGAAAAGAACTGTCAATCATCTTTACAGTCTGCATGTCTGAAAATAAATCCTCCACAGTGCTGCTAGATGACAATGAGGAAGTGCAGCATGGCTTTTGCTAGGCTAGCTAACAGGTGTGACCACCAAATCAAGATGTACCCATATAAAATAGAGCCTACATTAATGTTAAAATCAGTGCCAAACATTAAGCTGAAGTGTATTTAGGAACTCAGTTGGCTCTCACCATCAAATCTCTGCATGATCATGGCACAATCACAAGTTACAGTGTTGCACCAAATTGAAGCTGGAGATCAAAAGGTTTTTAGTCACTTCTTAAACTGAAACAATTATAGATATACAGATTAGTTACAACAAAATGCTAAACATTTGCTGGTTTCAGCTACTAAAATCTGAGGATTTGCTGTTTCATAGTGTTATAAAGCTGATGTCTTTGAGTTTTGCACTGCTGGACAGACAAACAAGCAAAATGAAGACATCACTGGCAAATTCTGATGGACATTTTTCACATTTTTCTGACATTCGCTAGAGTAAATAACTAGTGGCCTAATTAAAAAAATTGATGGATTAATCAATATTGAGACAAGTTAATTGTCCCTGGTATACCAGCTCAGAGCCCAAATGCAATCACATGCGTATTATTCACTGTGCTGCTGTAATGTGTTGCACAGATCCACTGAGACATTTCCATGAGCTTCAACAAGCTGCATTAACTTGAGGCTGTAAAATGGAAAACAATATTAATCTTGTGCTGATGGGTAAAAACAGTCTGCGACTTGTAATTTACTTCAATTTTGTTTTGTCTAGATTGTCTGACGTGGCTGGAGCGGCTTCAGCTGCCATGTCTGAGACATGAAAGACATGATCAAAAATAATAAAACTAAACAGAATCAGCATCTGACCGATTATTTCTGTCAACCCCCGAACTGAAGCTAATGAAGAAGTGTTATGTCTCTGTCTCTCTCAGTTGCACAACTGCATCTTTCCAGCACAGTGAGAGACAGCATGGCAGGCAGCAAGACACGCCTCTCTAACCACACACACTCACTCACTCACACACACACACACACACACACACACACACACACTTGGCAGGGCTGGGTTGTCTCCCTCAAGGCCAATTCATAGCTAGATCTTCACTAAAAACTGAGGAGCTGTAAATTGTTTCCTCTCTCTCCTCAACTTAACTGCCAATTACCCAGATCTAAGAATAGACACTTTACCAACTGATATAAGGTATATAAATATGAGAATATTGAGGCTGTCAGGTCAAATTTTTATGAATAGAGGAGGTGTGGAGATTGTTGGTGCGCAACCTTCTCCAAAATCTGTTATGACACAATGAACTCCGGTTTCTCTCTTACATACATGCACAGAAACTTACAATAAGTGCAACACAATGACTGGTAACGGACAAAACAGTGTGCTGGGTGTGGATCGTTAGAAGATTTTTTTTTTATTTTTTTTGATTAGACCTCCTGTGACGCGCAGAGGGCGGACATTTAACAGGTGAAATGGGCGAGCTGGGACCAATTTCCCACTCTAGTCACATACCCATAATTGGCCAGATCGATGAAACACACACACACACACACACACACACACACACACACACACACACAATAATTCAATCCACTGGTCGTACATTTCCTCATATGCAACATTTAACCTCTCCCTTTCAGGATAACTGTACACATTTGGATACCACATAAATACGGTAGAATTTAACACTGACTGAACAATAAATGAATGACACTATCGAGGTTAAATACTAGAAAGCACAAAATGTCTTAACTATAAACTCCCTTCAGTACAACACACATCTTCTGAAATCCTATAAATTGATGGAGGAATAAGCAGCAAGATTAAGTGTGTTTTTGGTGGGAGATTTAGGGAAAAACGTGACTTTCACTTTGATTTAAAAACTGAAATCACTTCATCCGACCTGCGCTTTATCTTGCGTTTGATACAAACAGTAAACCTTAGTAGCTATGAGCGTCTGTTACCCAAAATAAAACATATAATTTCAGGCTCCACCAGACGCCCAGAGAGTCACAACTGTTGCTCACTGAGCGCAGCCGGAGCTGTAGCGCTGCGCTCTCCGACACCACTTTCACACCATCTAAAAAAAGCCAATCTAAAAGCCATTTATCTCCAGAGCAGGTGGATGCTGACCATTTTAAAGAATCACACAGTAACTTACATGTCTAAGTTCTTGCATGCGGTCTTTCATGGTGCGTTATTTCGCCGCTGGATCACTCTTATTCCGATAGTTGACGTTTTTCTTATGGATGTGTTTGATGATGGAGAGAGGAGGGGCGGAGACCGACAGGATGATGGGAGAACAACCGAGGCGAAGATGTGCGTCTGGCGGCTATAGAGGCGGTGATATCCCCCCCCACCTTCCCCTCCTCGGTTTGATGCTGGGTGGTGGGATCACTTCACAGAGCCGGGTGACGCGCACAAAAGGTGAGGCGAGGCCTTCCGCCGTTAACCCATTACACTCCCGCAACTTCCTCCTCAATCCGCACTAATTGCCCCTTTATAAAAAAATAAATAAAAAGTACTCTGCCCTCCAGGTGTCTGTTTTTGCTCCGTTAACGTCAGTCTGGCAGCATGTAGCTCACTTTCACGGAGAAATGACCACCACAGAGAGGCTGGCTGAGTGGTGAAATTGTGTTGAATTTGATTATCGATTGGACACGTTCATAGATAACGCCCAGGTGGATTACACTGTGCCAAAGCGCACAGCGACCTCTGTCGGCCACATGATGCGCAAAGATAGCGTTAGAAATCTTCAGCATGAATTGGACTTTTTTGACATTGTGTAAAGGCTTTGCATAAGAAAATATATCCTATTAATCCATTTGTTGTTGTTTTTTGGTGAGATATTTTCATACACCCCTTTTGTCTTATTTTACCAGCAAATTCCCATTTTTAAACTATACACAAAACTAAAGATTAATGTAAAATTCCCTCTTAATAGCATAAACCACCACGTATTATTTACATTTACTCTCATTTTTAATTTAATTCACTTACATTTCCTCCTGAGGTCCAAACAAACTGACTCTCCCAGTTTGTAATCCTTATAAACTGAATGAAGTTTTCTCATACACATCTGCATATGTAATGAATGTGTTACTCCATCTTGAGATTGAGACATAAGATTGTGACACTGTGAAGTTTTGGCATTTTTTTCTATATTCTGAAAAATTAAACAGCAAATACAATGAAGGTTTCTATTTTTGTTTAATTTCGATTGTTAAAATATTGCAGGTAATACAATAAACAGCTGGTTCTGTGACACCATTGTTGCCAAGTCTGTCTCCACTGTGTCCTTTCACAGCAGTGCGCAGTACAGATGTCTGTCCATGCATTTGGTTCCTTCCATCCTCACCGCCATATGTCAGAGAAATTGCCAAACACTCGACCAGATATAAAAACGATTGGCCATAATAGTATTTTGCTCTTGCGTCTCATCCACTTGAATTAAAGAGCTGAAACATTAATTGAGTCCAAACACTGTGCAGCTCCAGAGGTGATTGTGTGCGTGTAGGGGGGGTGGGGGGGGTGGTGAGTACAGACAAGAGCTAATCAAGGCACAGCTGCATGAGTCAGAGCTAGAAATGAGGTCTTCTCTGACGTCCGGTGTATTTTGTGTCGGCTCGAACCTCCCTGTAGGACCACAAAACACACAGCAGAGAGAGAAGAGCTGTCAGCAAACGTTACACACACACAACCCTAAAAATAAAAGATAGTCATGTAACATACCTCCCCTGTCTCCTCCTCCTCTCCTTTTTCTCCAGGATCCAATCTCGTCCTTTCTTCAACGATTTCCCCTTCATGTTTTTGAAACGGCATCTTCACAAAGACAAAGTGCGGCTTATTTAAAATGCACCACATCCAAATCTGTGCCTACATGTGAAAGTCTCTTGTGTTAGAAGGAGAAGAGACATACACATTATTATTTATGTCAAAGGGAGGAAAACCCATCTGAGAGGGTTTCACATCAGGCAGGACGACAACCTTTAGTAAGATTTCTCTCGGTCTTTTGGCTTCATCAATCCAGGTATGACTGAACCTGTACGTATGAATGCCAAGACCTGTTTCCTATCCTAACAGCTGGCAATAAACAGGAATGTTTTTATGGCGGTTTAAATATAAATCTATAGTATGACCTAATATACATTTTACAGCCTATTAACATGCAATTATTCAGTAAAGGTCATAGACAATGCTGACATAGACAGCAGTAGTGTGTTTGTGAGCATAACTTATCCATTTGCAACCAAAAAACTACTAAAAACATTATTGTCAATTCTTCCATTTCAGTAGGAAAATAAATAACCACTGTGCCAAAATCTGTAGTAAACACATTAACAAACTAAAAATAAATAAATAAATATCTTAATATGTTTCATTTGATGCACACAGGGCCCCAGGCTGCATCTAATCACATCACATCTCTCTCCAGATAATATAAACCAACAAATTAATCTCTATAATTTCTGGTTATTTGAACTAACTGTGCTTCAAACTGTGTGTGAACAGTTTCATTAAACGATCACAATCAGTCTGGTATCACATCCATATAAACACAACCAGTGTTTATCTCTATCTTTACCTTTGTCCTGAGTACTGAACCTGGTTTGAAACACCTCTGTCTGATGTTTCTGATCCCAAACCCTGAAATGAAGAAAAAAAAGATCACAGCAACCATAAAGTGACTAATAGGACAGGTAATATGTACAGCTAATGGCTTTGTTTCTTACTTTGGGAAGGACTCCGGATATTCCAGCAAACAAACACAGGAAGAACCTGTAAAAACCAAACAAAAAAGAAAAAAGAAAAGAGAGAGAGAGGGGGTAGAGAGAGAGAGAGAGAGAGAGAGAGAGAGAGAGAGAGTAAATCATTCTAATGTGTGACAATTTATCACAAGGCTAATGTACCAAACAGTTGAGTCAATATTAATGTCATCCTGTTCTAATTAGCCCTGTGTTGCGAGTACACTGCTACTAATTTCACAGGCTGTTAAGAAGCAATCAATTGCAGACGGCTGCAGCTGAACATATGAGAATGAAAGCGCCGCTTCAGAGAGGAACTGACTTTTTAGCCTTGCTGCTGTTGGGGTAATCCACCACCATCCCTCCACTGAAGCCCGCCCTCATGGCCTGCGACGTGATCAGCTCAAGCTTTAGAGAGGGAAAGAGGAAGACTGGAAGTGAGTGAAGGAATTCTGACCTCAGATTGTAAACACATCAACACACAACCATCATAAAACAAAGAATGACACCATTTTTTCCCCCCTACCTGTTCTGAGTTCTCTGGATAAAGCTGAAAAACGGCACGTGCGCCTCTTGACTGAAAGACAAAGAGCGAGGTGACGTGAGTAAAGGTCTTCATTGTAAAATGTGGAATCTGGATATTTTTAATTATATCAACATGATTAATAAAAGCTCACCAGAGAAGAGTAAAGGGTAGTAAAGAAGGTGTAGAGTCTCTTGGGAGGACTGTGTGACCTCTTGTCAGCATTGCAGAGCCACTGCAGGGCAGAGATACTGACGAGCAATAAAACATAAGATCAATGGAAAAACTCAGAAATGACTGCAGTGATTGTTTTTTGGGTTTTTTTTTAAACATTAGTTGGCTATGTTCTTCACCTGATGCAACCGTCAAAGGTGCCCGGTCGGAAAGGCATCCCCTGCCCCATGTCACCCACTAAAAGGTCTCCCTCTACTTCTCTGTCCAGTGCAACATCTGTCACAGAAAAGGCATTTGATCACTGTCTCAGCAATTTACTCACATCACCTTCACAAATAAATGTGCAATCAAACAAACAAATCCAAAATATATATAAGAAATAATAGTAATAATGTCACTCTCCAATTTGATCAGTGGGTATTATTCCAAACTATCGTCAAACTGATGTTGTTTTGTATACTTGTGATTTTTAGTCATCTATAAGTAACACAACTGATCTCTGGACTCTGGATAAGGAAAGAACCTCAGACAAGTCTCATCAAGTGCCCTGAGTGTTATCTTTAAAAAAAAAAGCACAATAAAGTTGGTTTAACATCTGGATTAAACTATGTGGGAAACACTCTTCTAGCACAATATTTTAAGGTAACTATGAATGTTTTCACACAATATCAATAATCTCACATGATATCCTGAGTAATAGCACAATATTGATATTAAATTGCTACATCATCCAGCTCTACTTTCTTCTATAGGTGCAACAATGTCACTAACCCAGCATCGCAGTGCTGATGTCGACTCCGACCCAGTAGTGTCCTTCCTCTGACAGATAGTCTCCACTGAGCCCTGAACCACACCTGAGAGACAAATGACAGTAAATGAGTTCTTCACATCACAAACACACATGATCATTATTCTGGATCTGACAAGTTTATACAGTTATATTAAAACTTCTCAAACACTGTCACACTCTTTAATAGACACCGGCTATGATGACAGTAATTCACCACAGAAACATTCAACTTCATACTCTTTCTGTAATGTTGTCACCTTGGTTTACCAGTATGTTTATCCTTGTGTTGATTTAGCAAAACGTTTGTACAGGAAGAAGTTGATTTTGCAGCTATAATTAAGATTCAGAATGCATGTTTCTTTTTCTAATGTAAAATGCATTCTAAACTTCCCTTCCCAACTTCCCACCCTTTATGAGAATACAGCATGTACATCTTAATGTGACTCTGATCAGGTTCAAACATTTCTCTTAGCATGGATATTTCATCCTAATTTTGCATTAATCAGGTTGATAGTGGAATACCGAACTTGATGTAAACATAAGACTTTGTCACATGCTCACCCCACATCCAGCAGGTAGCACGGCTGTCCCTCTGGCAGGCTCAAAAGCTCTACGGCTCTCTCCGACATCTGAGTCTGAATCTCAATCATACGAGTGCTGTGAAGCAACACAACACACAGACAGTTCCACATGTGACTTTTGAGAATAGAAACATGATGCCATGATGCCACTAAATCCTACACCTTGGTCCTGGGGCAAAATAAACATTGTAAGCCGTCACAGAAAGTGAAATTCAACATCATTTAAAATCCAGACTCACTTCTGGGAGTATTTCTTGGCCTCCTCTTCATTGTAGAACTGTGGAGAAGAAAGAATATCACATTATCAGAAGAATATCACCTCAAGAAAACGGTTCTTGACACCAGCTGACAGCTCATTCCCAGCTGATTCTTTATACTCCACTACATTTTTTTGACAGCTTAAGTTAATTTTTCAGATTTTTCATTTGACACATCTTACAAAAAGCAGTGTGTAGTCAGGTCACATTTCAGATGTCTATGAGTTGTTAACAGCTGCACCAAATAGTGATTTTTCCCTCTAAACTTCTCACATAAATATTCAAACGATCCAATATTTCACCAAAAATCAAAGATTGTAGAAAAAGCGCAAAAGCTGGAAACATATTTATGTATCAGAACTCTTCATTTTTCTCCCATGAATCATCTCACTACCCCTCACATGTATCTGGTGACCCTTGGGAAGGGCCTGACCCCTAGGTTGGGAACCATTGGACTACAGCTCCACCTCAAGCAATCTAATGATGTCATATATAATAATATATCAGTCAGGGGGACCAAACCACTGCTAAATCCACAGCTGTAGCCCTATTTGTGCCCCCTGTGTATTATCATTATGTGCCACTAGTAGTAGAAGTACTCAGATCCTTAAGTTAAATTACCAACACAATAATGTAAAACATATTTCATTACAAGTAAATAGTCCTTCATGAACAATCTGAAGTAAAAGGACAACAGTATCAGCAGCAAAATACACTTAGATTATTTAAGATAAAGTAGTCGTTTCATCTTTCTGGCTGACTTTGGTTAATTCTTTGGGTTAATGTTACATTAGACACTGTTAGCATAGCAGCTACAAACAGGACTAAACCGAGTCACTGACCACATCTGGAGGAGCCGAGTGCTCCGGCCGTCTGCAGCTGGATGCCATGCTTTCCCTTGTGTTTGTGTGCTGGTTTCTGTAGATTTAAAGATGAAATCAGTCCAGTAAAAAGCTTAAATGTTATGGTAGTAAACCACATGTGAAACACAGCTTCTTCTCCCTCTTTTATTGTTTATTGGTAAACAGCTTTTAGGTGCAATACCGCCATCTTCTGGACTGGAGTAGGCTATAACTCAGAACCATATATTCTACAATACTACTAAATTAACCTTTAACAAAGCTTCCCCCCAACTTTATAATACATAAAAGAAACGGTAGTAGTAGTAGTAGTAGTAGTTTCTATTACTTTATTGAAAAAAAAGTTAAACAAAACAAATGTAATGTACAAGACCAAAAAGAGGGAACAAAGTGTCAGGGGGCTGAAATTATGACATAATAACATAACTAATAAAACAATTATATATAACCCCCCCAAAAAAAGATTGTGCAAGAAGTTTTTTCCATTCAATAAAAACAAAACAACACAAAAGGTCAGTCAAGAATCAAGATACAGAGGTATTCATACAGGTAGAGGGCTTTTTTCATTTTACATTTTACATACTTTTCATCAAATGTTATGTTATTTAGATATGCATCAAATATAGGAGTAGTTGTTTGTTTGTTTTAAAACACAACATTTGTGTATAAAATATTTTTGCTAAAATAATTTAATCCTTAATCATCCGACTGGAGACCAAATTTTATATGTGCTGCAATCAAAGTATTTTGAACATTTTAGTTATTATCCAATATTTAAAAGTCTCCCAAAAGGTCCTGATAATCTACAAGAAAAAAAAAAGTTCTATTGTTTTAATGTCTGAGCTGCAAAAAGTAAAGATATTTAAATCTAGATGAAACCTTTGGTGTAAGAAGTCATTACACAGGTCAATCTCCTTCATCATTTTAAAATGAACTTTAGAAAGGAGAGATAGCTGCTTCTTATCTTATATATATATTATAAACGAGTTCCTTCATATAGAACTTTTCTTTCTTTCATAACATCCACTGTGGTATGTCCAGGGTATGTCACAGGAGATTACGTAACTGTGTATGGTCAATGTTTCTGCTCAATGATTGGTCAGCTGTGATAAGTACTTCCTGTAAACAATGGCTCTGATTGGTTCTCCGCTGTGTGACGCCACCGGATACTGTAGCTATTTTCCGGCTAGCCTGCTCACCGGGTCTGCGCTGGGTAAGATGGCAGAGGTCGGCCAGAGGCTGGGCAGCGGGGTTTACCGGCTGACAGCTCTCAGAAACAGCCAGAGCCAAAGTCCCGGATCCCTACTGGTCACCTGCACCGTGACTGACAGCCGGGTAAAAGAGGAGTCTGCTCCCGATGATCACCCGGAGTCAAAAAGAGCAACACTACGCAAATCAGAGAAACTTTACAGAGTGACAAAAGGTAAAGGTGGACAGCTAAATGGGACTTCCGGCTCTTTGGACCCGGATTGCCCTCGTTATATTGGATTTGTTCAAACCAGAGGGAGCTTGCAGGACTATAAGGCTACTCTGTACCTCTCATCAACAAGACTGCCTCCTCTCCTGCAGGACACCCTACTGCCTGTCAGGATGACACCATGGACCAGAGGAGCTGTCTCCATCCACCCTGATGCCTTCAGGTCCCCTCAGCAGCTCCGAGCTTTCTGCACGGTCGTCTTCATCCTGGCAGAGCAGGGATCAGAGCAGACCAGATGTGGACTGAGGCGTCTGAAACTACATCCTGGTACTCTGCCCTCATCCACAACAGTGAGAGGCTACAGCTGGAGGTCTGGCAGCTCAGGAGATGGTCTTCTGCTGTACAAAAGCAGGACGGCCTATTATGACATCCTCAAAGTGACCCCCAACGCCACCCAGTCCCAGATCAAGACCGCCTACTACAAGCAGTCCTTCATCTACCACCCTGACAAGAACCCAGGGAACAAAGAGGCCACACAATGCTTCTCTGAGATCAGCGAAGCCTACACGGTCCTGGGCAACATCAGCCTGAGGAGGAAGTACGACCGGGGCATCCTGAGCCAGTCAGACGTCCAAAATGCAGGCAGGCCCTCCTCAAAAGAGGCCTCAAGTAAATCCTCAGGATCTCCACAGCAGCAGCAGCAACATCATCAACAGAGGTCCAGGAGGTTCTCCCAAGCTGGGGGAAAGACCATGTTTGATTTTGATGCCTTTTATCAGGCTCACTACGGGGAGCAGCTGCAGAGAGAGAGGGACATGAAAGCCAGGAAGCAGCGCATGCAGGAGCAGCAGAAGGAAAAATACAAAAAGTGGGCGGACGGTAAACTACTGGAGATGACTGTGATGGTGATGCTGGTCACTGGAGGGCTGCTTTTAGTTAATATCACCAAGTCCTGAAATAGAAGCAGCAGCAGCAACCGGACGCTTTCCCCTTCTGGGGTTACATGTCAGGACTCCCAGAAGGGGAAGGAGGTGGTAGGGGTGCTACCTCGGACTGTTTTTGCAAGTGTTTGCACAGTTTCTGACAGTTGAAGGTGATGACTATTTTTAGTGTGGTGCAGGTATAAATATAACGCCTGCTTACTGAGTTCCATGCCATAGATAGCTTATCTTTCATTAAAACAATCCACACACATGGCAACTGTATTAAATGAGCAACTGAACACAAAATGTATTTGTGTATATACACACCAACACTTACCTGGAAATGAATGCTGGATCTAAAACAGTCATTTAAAGTAGAAACTGGAAATGTGGGATTATTTATTGCTGTAAAGTTTTGAACATGTTGCTCTTCCAAAGATCTCAAAAGCACCTGATGTAAGAAATGTTTCACAGTTGAAGGCTGGCTAACATTTTCAGCTAAAATAAATAATAGATGAGTCCCTTGACAGAAAATGAATAAGCAGCTATTTTGGTAATTTTTCATAATTGAATTGGCTCTAGCGTCTAAGTTGTGATGATTAACACCTTCTCTTTGCTTCATGTGATAGCAAACTGAATATTTTGAGGTTTTAGACTGTTTGTTGAGCAAAAGATGATATCTGAAGTCATCAACTTGGGACTTTAGAAAACTGTAATGGGCATTAACCAAACAATTGAGATCAGTTGAGAAAATAATCAGAAGATGAATCAATAATGAAAACCTAATCAAATTAGTTGCAGCCTTAAACATTTCATTCATTATAAAACTGTTTTAAAGACTTATACTTGAATGTTCATGCCAGTGTCAGAAGTGTGAAGCTTTATGTGTTTTCAGATGTAACCAAACCTGAAACATTGTGTACATTGGAGGTTCAGTCTTTGTACACCAACAGTTTGTCATTTCTAAAGATGTACTGTGACCATCCAAAGACTGTAAGTGGAAAAACGGATGGAACAAATGTAATTATTAATGCTGAACTATGCACAATTCCTCCTCCTTTAACTACACACTGGCTCTGTAATGTAGAACATGACTTTGAAGTGTAGAGTTATAATTTATTAGAAAATTGGTGCAGATTGCAGGTGCTGAAATGTGTATAAGTGTATGTATTGTACATACAGGATGGTACATTATGTAATGTGTCATAAAAGATGTCAAAATGGTTTATTTTGTTTAATAGAAACTGTATTAAGCAGATATAATAAAACACTTTGATTGTTGTTGTTGTTTTTTGTATTCTCTGACCTGTAGAGGGCATCTGAATACATCACTGAAGTGACTCAGTGAGTTTAAACTCTGTGGGTCAATACTAATGCTCGTTACGGAGGTCTCGGCCTACAGAAGGTTGCTGTAGTATAGACGATGGCATATCTAATTTATTTCACCCGGTTTCCTCAGAGATGCAATGTGTTACAAACATCACTATCAATTGTGGGAAATGTCTGTGGTCATACATATAAACTATCCAACTAGTCAAACATTTCAAATGAAGATCTTTGAGTCATGTTTACTGTATGTCATACACTTAATAATAACTATAAGTGAATAGATGAACACTCAAAGTTTATTCTCAGCACAACTAGTGAACCTTGTATTTGCATTTGGGCTTATTTATGGAACATAGACAGACATTTTTATTTGAACTGAAACAAAATAAAACCACGACTGGTTGCTCATCTCTCACTTTATCATGAAGTGGCCATCACCACCGCTGCAGAGCGAAGGCCATCACTTTGAAAACTGTCCTCATTAGATTATGTTTGCTACACTAAAAGCTCTTGACTTTTCAGTACCTTTCACCTCCCACATTTTACTCTGAACCCCACATATCGACACATTTATGAATGAAAAAACAGGAAACAGTTTGTTCACATTTTATTCACAGAAATATAAAGTAGTATGTCAAGTACATCACTTTGTACAAAATTGCACAGACTCTTCAAAACTCAGTCAGACAACAGAAAGTCAGCTTTAAGAAGTGATAAGAAAATAAAAAGGGAGACATGAGCAATCTATGATATGTGAGATGGGCTCCTGCAACAGGCGGGTTCCACTGAGGATGTTTCATCAAGAAGAATCAATCAATTGTACATAAATAAGACTCGATAGGAAAAACGTAATTTACAACGGCTGTGAATAAATATGTTTCAAAAAATAGGATTCAAATTGGCACATGAACTGCTCTGCCCGCTCCTCCACTCAAACTGAACTTTCACCTTTGCAGCTAAATGGCCGTGCTTGAAAAGACAAACGTGGGTGGCTTCTCGATATGTTTATTTCAATTGAGCAAAAGGAAATACTATACATAGTAGCTGCTTTCTTAGTGGCTGGGTTTATGATTCTTAAATGGGTTTTACATGCTCTGAGGGGGCAATGTTGTATGCCAATGAATGTCCTGGCATCAATTCTTTTTATTGTAAATATTTTGAGGTGTGACAATTAGGTTTGAATGTCTTTTTGAATAGCTAACTTAAAAGCCTAAGCACAATACTAAGTCAGCATAAAGTAAAGCATCAACATCACATCTTTCCATTCAAACATGGCCATTTTGTACCTTTTATTTCACTGCTTGTACCGTTCCAGTTTACACAAGTTCACCTGCAGGCCGTGCAAACAACACGCAATACTGCCACTGTTCTAAAAACCAAGTCCCAAGTCCCTCCGATAAATGCTGGATTTGGTTTAAGAATAATCTTCAAGGCATTACGTCAAGCTGTAATAATAACAGCATATCTAATCTACAGGTTATCGATATGATGAGCTTGAATACAGAACCAGCACCAGACGGAGGGACCTTGAAAACCATGTTTTAGAAACACTACTGTAGCACACTGATCATATCATTGAAAAATACTTGGACTCTAATACACCACCACACACTCATAGAAATAACCCAGCATGACACCAAAATGGGAGCCGAACCGCTATTTTCATACAGACTGAACTGAATTTTTAACGTTTGTTTTAACATTTTGAAACTGATGTTTTGTGTTGATGTTGCAGCCATCAATAAATGTATGAGAACAAAACCGTGTCAGTGTGCATGTTCAGTGTGTATTAAGCAGAAACTGACAATAAAAAGAATCACCTGCATTTAGTTTTTGGGCTGTTGTGATTATGCAAGATCCTCCTCCTCGATATCATCACTGACAGTAGCTTTCTTTGTCGCTATGGGCAACAGTCCATTCACGTCCAAGGTAATTGTCAGGCACTAAGACCCTTTAGGCTGTACACGTTTAAGAAAAACATCTCAGAGCAACACTAACACGCCCATGATTGCTGTGCTGATGTTAGAGTAGAGCAGACCCAGAGCAGGACTTTGTAGGGAAACCCCACAGGGACAGTGAGGATATCCGGGACAGACTCAAAGCAGCTTTAAAAACATTAACTGGATGCTCTCGGGAGCTCGAAGGACCTCAGAAGGGAAAGAGTGCTTCTTTGGGGTCATTTCAAACCTCTCTGTCCGTCAGCGGGGTGGTGACACAGGCCCTGCTCCCAGGGAACTACGAGTTAGATGAACAGGAAGTGGTCAGATGAGGTGAATCAAAGCCATATGACTTGACTGGATGACTTCCTCTTGCTTTCTGCACCTACACCCATCTTCACTGCTGTGTTTTCTACATCTAGGTCTCAACATGTCCTTTTGTTTTACCTGTAGCACACTCTTTCTTTGTTCACAATGCCTTGACAGTTTTGTTTTGAAATGCAGCCGCACAGCCTGAGGGATTTATCAGTGTGAACACACTGCTCCCTCATGATCTCACCTCTCAAATCAGAGAAACAGGAAATTGCCTTGAAAACTAAAACAAACAAACAGAACAATGTGTGATCCAGTGATTTGGACCACTTTCACCATCAGCAGAGTGTCCCGTGTCACCTCCAACTTTCTGTGTCTCATCCAATCAGAACCTATGACTTAAGTCTGCCCTGGGTCATTTAGTAGAAAGAGTACTGGTTCTCTACTGCTCGGGCCCTGCGAGTCCCATCAGCATCATGGTAGTCCTCAGATGCACCACTAGAGGCCTCCAGCAGGCGTTCAGAGCTGTTGCTCCGACTCTGTAACCCTCCTCCAGTGCCTGGGTCACTGCGAGAGAGGGAAGGGAGGGCAGTGGGTGAAGAGGAGGTGCTTGAGGAGAGGGGGGTATCAGGAGGAGGCCCTGCAGAGGCTGTGATCCCAGGGGGGTGGAGAGCTGGCTGAGCTGAATCTGTCCGGCAGCCTGCATCTCTGGGTGGAGTGAGGACTGGGGGCACAGTCACATCTGTAGCAGATTCAGGGATAGTTTGTGGAAAGAAGAAATCTTTTAACATGAGAAACATCAATAATATAGATTTATCTACGCTGCTGATAAAAGATAATCGGTTTAGCTGAGAAATTAGTGAGTAAAAGGCTCCTTCATAGAGCAGCATGTAAACACGGGCAGTGTTGGCTTCCTTTATTATCCTTTCTCTTGGTGGGCAACAACACCAAAAACACTGGTGCCAAAGACACGCCTGACCAGTGTATCAATAAAGCCTTTTACACCCTGAATCAAACCCTCACTCTATGTAAGTGTGTGCATGGGAGTGAGTGTGTGTAGGTCCAGCATTTGGCGAAACAGAGGGCCTCTTTGTGACAACGAGGGTGGGTTGGGGCCGGAGTCTCGGCCTGCATGCAAAACTCCTGTGGTATAATCGCCCCCTCACTCTCCTGTACAGGAGGGCATTCATCCCATGCCAGGAGAGTGGAGGGCAGGAGCAGTGTTAGCATGAAGGAGGGAGGGCAGGTTCAGTGAGTTTCAGCTCAACCTCCATCTATAAGGATCCATCAACACATCCAAATTTCCAGAAGTTTCCAATCACCCTCCATTATCCTGGTGACCTGAGAGGGCAATTGTCAAGCTGAGACGCTTAAAAAAACATAGTTTCATATAAGTCCTTACTTGTGTCGTCTCGCTTTTAAATCATAAACTTATTTTATAGGTCTGCAAGTCAAAAGCCTGAATATCCTGTGTTTTAACGTTTTTTGTTAAAGTGACTCTTTATGTTTCCTAAACAGGGACAACTGTGAATATAGTGTAACATTACCACATGAAGAGTCATAACGTGAGTGCTCTGACTTGTAGTTACACAGCAATATTTGGCTTAAGTTTGCTAACAGTGGCCATCATTTTGTTTAGCCTGGACATTGTTACCAAACAAAGTAGGGCTTTAGTGGCAAAGTGTATTCAAGTGTTTAATTTCTTATGAATTTAATTTTTCATTTGCATTTTAAAGATGTTAGAAAGCGTTGTGTTAAACGTCAAGTAACGTAAGGAGAAGTAAACTGATATATCTGCTGATATTAGCTTACTGCCGATTGATCATATCAGTGTTCATTCTATATCAGCTGATAAGTAACAACAAATTGCAATACAGAAATGCCAACAATAGCTTTCAAGTGATTTAGAAGTTGAGTTTCCATTTAATAGTTTGTCCACCAGAGTGAAATGGAAAGTTGTGCAATGTTGGAGTCAAAATGATTTAAAAGAAATGTGCATGTTATTTACTAAATGTAAATAAGGTGTAGGTGAATACATCTTTGCATGCTCTAGTTTTATAGTATTATTGTAATATTTTATAGGACATGACCCAGGCCTACTTGTGCAGCCACAAAATTATACATTTGTCTTACAATTCATGACAGCACTGCAGGATTTTAAAAGTCCAAAAGATCCTTAGTTCATCCACACAGGGATTTTATTTAATTGCCTAATTGCACATTTTAGATGAACCTAAGACTTTACCATTAGTGTAGGACTTTGGTGACCTCAGGTACCTCCCATCACAACTCCACCAAACTTCCACACGAGACCTAATCAGCCAGAAAACATCTCTGTCTTTAAAGGAGGAGTTCACAAGTTTTAAGTCTGTCTTAAAACAACAGTCAGGTGCCGAAGTGAACACTGAAATAGGTTATTCTTGCCATAATCATTCCTCCTGCTCAAACTAACCATTAGAAGATCCCTTCATAAGGGCCAAAATCTAGTCCTCCTTCTGTGCAAAAATGTACTTAAAAGTTTATCTGAAGCTAAAATGAAGCTTCAGCCATCCAAATGAGTCAAATCAAGTAAACATCTTTCAATGTTACAGCCTTATTAGTGCTAAAGTCCCTCTTTTTGTTACTGTACTTCAACCACCGCTCAAGAGGGAGACATTTTATGCAAAAAGACTGTAAATGAGGCCGATATCCACTTGATATGATTAACTCAGACAGCTAAAGCCTAAAGCCTCAAATTAAAAGTCTAATTAGGATCTGAGAATTTTCCAACAGGTCCTTATCTACAAATATCAGGCCAATGTGTAACAGTTTAAAAAGAAAAGTCTGAAAAGGTCTTTTTGTATGTTTAAGAATATCTAGAATAATCAAAATCGAGGACATTTCCAGTTAGAAGTTGGTGTGTTGTGTACCTGTGGTAGAGCTTCTCTGCACTTGTACATAGGAGCGTAATGTGATGTCAGCTGAACCTCCAGATTCGAGGGGGATGGGGTGGGCATGGAAGTGTCTCAACATGTCCGACACGGTGTGGAACCACAAGTGGTGGACGTGGCACTGCCCGTTCTCATTCACCGACAAACGCAAATGCTGGGAGAGAGAAGAAAGGACGGAGGGGGAGACGGGAAATCGACAGGAGAAAGTCAGTTGATTACAAGCAGTGAAGGTGATATAGGTGGTGAAAATGAAATGAGGGAAAGTGAGAGACCAAAGAAAGAAAGGTAGAGAATTAAAGAGGGAGACAAAATGAACATCTGAAACAGACACACCAAGGCAGAGGTCAGGACATTATCTATGAGGCGTCTCGCTGTGGGAGCAACGTGACAGAATGCTAAGACTGACACCAGAGGAAGAGGCGGCAGCTGACACTTCCTCAACACTGCCGGCTGGCAGGATGCGATGTGCTGGGATCGTGTTACATAAGAGGACACAAAGTGTTGACATTACTGCATCTTTCCAGGGCCTGGGCAACTTGGTCTACTATAATACTGTAATACTCCTGAAAACAAAGACCATAGGTGGGACATGAGAATGAAAAGAAAAAGTATTCCAGTGTGGAAATGATATATAATCTAATTATTTAGAGTAAAAGTACCAATACCAAAACTTTGCTGGTTTGTGCTTCTCAAATATGAAGATTTCCTGATTTTCTTAACTTTATATGACTTATATCACCCTTCTACTGTCTCTAATCTTCTCACCTTGGCTTTGCCCTGGAAGTTGAAGGTCAGGACGTACTCGCCCGGCCGCGTTTCGCTCTGGCGAATCACAAAGAGCCCATGGCTCCTGGCCCCCCCTGCAAGCACCAGCTGAGCAGCACGCACACGGGACAGTGTGCCATGGAACCATGGGTAACCCGCCAGGCTGGCATCGCCATCTGAGTCTTTCGCACCTTCACTGCCACCTGAGTAGAGCCACACACAAATTAATGTTTCTTTTCTTTGCTTGTAATCCTTTTCTGTTTTCCTGATAATTCACTAACTTTGATATTGAGTTTCTGGAAAGAAAAAACAAATGTATGTGTGATTACCTGATGCAGTGTTGGAGCCCTGGGCCTCCGGGGACTGGAGGAAACGCTCTAAAGGCATGTGCGATGGGTGCTGGGTGAATGGGGGTTCCCTGCAACGCACTGAGGGGGCACTGTAATGTTCTGCTGCTGTAGAACATGACCTCTCTGGAGCACGGTGCACACCTAAACATGTTTTTCAATATATATTAACACATTCATCTGGATCCAAATATTTGAATGTTATGTAACATGAAGGTGCTGCTGGAGAAAAAGTCTTTCTCACCCTCAGACAGCAGCTCACAGCTGCAAGAGGCCACCATGGAGCAATCTTTGGAGGCCTGACCATGAGGACATGACGCCAACTCGATGTCATCACCGCTGTCACTGTACACAAGCGGGCAGGTCAGGAGAACCGCAAGAACGTATACACAACGCACACACACGTACAAACAAACACCACTACGCCCTAACACACAACTCAACACACATCCACATCCTACAAACACGGACACAAATAATCTCTCTGTTTACGTCCTGAGCTGCACTGACAAACGTCCTCTAACCCGGGGAACTGAGGAGGAATTTCAGCTGTGTGAGTGTGTGTGTGTGAGGGTGCAAGCTTGCCCATGTTTGTGCTTAGGAAACCTGTCAAAAAACTCCACTAATTGAATGATTAATGACTGTGTGTGTTACCCCTCCCTCCTCCTTCCCATCCACCCTTTCCCCCTCTCTCCATCCCTCTGTCCCTCTCTTCTCTCCACCTTCAGCCAATAGCAAATATTTATCTGGTGGTTTACCCAGGGTCTAAGCAGTCCTGGATGTCAGCAACCCAGGAGTTTTTCTGCAGCGAGTCGATGGTTTCCAGGATGTACTCACCCCCGTTTTCCACCTGTGGAAGCAGCCAAACACTGTGATCACACACTGAGCTCTGTTTGAGGGACCCCTAACCCAGGGTACAGAACAGGGCAAATCCAATGTTAACTCAGCAGAGGCTAGCTTATTTTCCAACAACCTGTTCTTTCAACAAACTATGTTTTCAAGTACAGCTTTTTCATCAAGATGGAGTATTACAAGCACTTAGATCTGAAACTGAGTCAGATGCAGTTGTGTACATGTGACTGTAAAATGGAGCAGCTTCTACCTTAAGAACAAAAGTGTTGTCCTTGTCTGGCATCTCAAGCGGCATGGTGGTCCTCACCTCCACGATGGCTGATAAAGGAATGCTCACCTTGGGTTTTGAGGACTGGAACAAACATGCAAACAGACATACAAAAACTCATATTAGTAGTGTTATGAATATTTTTTGTACTTTTCTAGTAACAACATGGACATAAAGAATCAAATTCACAACTGCAGTATGTTGCTCTTAAGATCAGTGGTTTCTTGGATGGGAGGAAATTGGTTCGGAGTTTTCTGATGGTACTCGTATATTTGTTTATCTTTTTATTATGTAACTTCTAAGTTTCTCTTTAATCTGGATATTCTGCATCTAGTGCAGGCTGTTGGTGAAGGTGGGGTATAGTGACTATGAAATGTCACCATGGCAGGTACAGGTACTGTGCACTCTTTACGGTACACACAATATATACAGTGTGCTGCAGATGTTGTGTTTATACTGTGTCGTCTCACTGCATCTTCACAGTATGTGTGTTTCAAGGACTTCGTAAAAGCACAAATTTGATCAGTTGCTTCCATACTGAGAGTGGATCTCTCACAAGATGAGATGAATCTGAGATTAATCATAGGGGTTGCTATTTCCAGGATTACATCCAAGGAAGAGCTGCACAACAGTATATTTATTTTCTGTCTCTATTTTTTTTTTAGTGTGGCATTTTATACTATGTATTTATATACCAACAGGCCTCCAACATTAATTAAATTAAACCATTTTACAGGAAACAGGAGAATGTACTTGATTTTAACTGCTGAACATGTACAGACAAGCAAACTGTGACAGTATGAGACTTGCTTTATATTGAAGCATCACACACAGAAAGGGTTGGGAAACACTGCTTTAGATGACATTAATTAAATAACTAACTATTTGCTGCCAGAGTGGATCAATAAACACCTGCAGCAGCAGCATTACTTCTAATCATCTCTGTCGCTGGATGGTAGTACAATTTTGTCCCTGTGTACTTTCACCAAAAACAGCATAAGCAATTATAAAGGGTCCAAAGTTAAAATAACTCCTTCATTACATCCTGTCAGAGGTAACTTGTAAAAGTTGGACCTTTATATTTCGCTACAAAAAATCCCCATTTAGAACTTGAAATTAGTGGTGTAGTTTTAAACAGTGCCTCTACATCCCCTGTCTCTAGTTTGAACTGCACCCAACCCTCAAAATTGTCCCTCACACATGATAATTAAGGGGTAACAAGCAGTCTGAGTTATTGCTACAGCCTTGCCAGCAATGAGCTACACGTCCTGTCAGGTGGCCTGAGATCAAACAAGTTCCCCCAAACATATATGAATATAAAAGAGAAGTAAGAGTTTACAGAAGACTGCACAATCTGCAAAATTACTCTGCAGCTCTCTTATTTCTCCCTGAGCCCCTCAGCGATTATTCCTGCTGACTGACTATAACAAACATAACACAGGAAGAGTTTACAAGAGGGTGATCACAGAAAACAGCCTGGCCTCAGTTTGCCCTCTGCAGAGAGTTGGATCCAGACGATAATCCTAACAGATCCAATGAGTGTGTTCGAAGTGGTGAGCTGTGTGTGTGTGCGTGTGTGTAGGTGTGTGTTTGTTTGTTTGTGTGTGTGTGTGTGTGTGTGTGTCAGGAGAGGCGAGAGAGCGAGAGAGCGAGAGAGAGGCTGACTGATGGTCTGGCAGAGGCTTATCAGCTGATCTGTCTGGAGTAACACTGTTCTCATCTTGATATGCCTGTGCAGCTGGCTGCCATCCACGCCCACAGTTCCTTACTGAGGATCGGATGTCAAAAAACCACTTCCTGTATTAAACCATTTGACCATTTCCTGTACCCCAACAGTGGACAGTGCACGCCTGATCTCTGTGGCTATTGTCTGTTGAAATGTGTAGTTGATGCAAGGCAGTGTTAACCAGTGACCATGACGATGTTTGGTCCACCACAGAGCATTTATAGTCTCACAGGAAATGAAGTTGGCTGTAAGCAAAAAGGAAAATGAGATATCCACTATTAAACATCTTGATCTTCTCAATTTAAAAAAAAGCTGGTTCGTCCAAGTTACAAAAAATCATATTATTCTCCCTCATCTCTAGTGGTATTTAGTCATAGTGATAGTTTTGCATTTATTTGTCCATGTTTTGAGATATTTGTCATTGTAGTGGTAGCTGCAGTAGTAGTTGTGTGTCTAGCCATCACACTAATGTAAATCCAAACTGCATTTGATCTCTACTAACTCCTCAGAGAATATTTTGCTCTTTAGCTGCTAAATGCTCCACTATGTTCACCAGAGAGTCACTAGTTTGGTGCTGGGTAGGTAGCAGTCAGCTTTCAGACCTTTTTTTCTGAGCAGCTGCCGGCTGCATCCAGAAGTAACACTGATGAAAGTGGTGAGACTAAACCAAAGCAAGAAGGCTGAGGGGTGTAAAACCAAAACAAGCTAAAAGACTCTATAAAGCTCCAGAGAGCAGAGGGAGACTGCATAGTTGGACGGTAATTGTCGGTTTCATCACTATGAGTGACCCCTCTCAGATTACTCATATTATGTGAATCATTATTCATATAAAAATATTGGTTCAGTATTTCAATTAAAACAAGGTGAAAATCTCTGAGAGGAAGAGCAAAGGAAACCAAAACTGTCTGCGTGATTAAATACCAAAGAAATATGTTTTCCTGCAAGTTGGCCGAAGCTACCCTTTAAACAAACAAAACCGACAACACTAACCAAATGAGAGCCACGTTTTCTTCACAGCCAGTATGGAGAGGAGGAACAATAACAGCTAGCAGTAACTCTTCCAAAGTGCATTTAGACATGTGAGGATTGGTTTATGACGGACTATCCATTAATAAGTGTAACAGTTATGATTGTCACATCCACAATAATGGGTTTTCATTTGGGCCAAGTATCAATAAAAATAAGACAAGCCCTTCAGCAAACAGAAGAAGATATCTTTTAGTTTGTCTTTACTTGGAGCAGTAGGGTGCTCTCAGGGCCTGCTGCTGTGTCATAATGCAGACAGTTAGCGTGCTGCAGTGTGCTGTCTCTGCCACACAGAGCAGCCGGCAGATTGATGGCCCTGACAGGGACGGAGCCAGAGCTAGTCAGCCAGGAGCAGGCAGGAGTGAGATTTTATGAGTCAGTTTATCTTTCCAACACTGTTGACTCTGCACTGTTATGATTTGTAAGACCTGAATAGGACAGCAGTGATAAAACAACTTGGAGAATGTCTGTGGGGCATGCCCGTCTAGATGTGTGTGTTTAATTTATGTGTCAACAAGGCTGTAACCGCTGATCTGAAGTCTCTCCTAATCTCAGCCTCATCAGTAGCTGATAATAAATTTCCCACGTGTGGACGTTAATAGAACGGAACAGATGAAACTGCTGAAGCACAATTATTAAGTTTCATTTTATATGTTCCCCTTGTGGCTCTCACTTGGCAGAGTTTTGAGTGACTCACAAACTATTTCGGTTCCTCTTCAGTTTGTCACCGTGGACAGTTCGCCAGAGACGGAGAACCCAATCAATATTTATTTTTTGCACATGAAAGGGAAACTTTTGCGATCCGTTACATTTACAGAAATCAATGTAACAGCTTCCTCTCTCTCTGTCTCTCTCTATCTCTCTCTCTCACACACACACACTGTCTCCGGATCTCTATCAGCTCTTTCAACCCCCTCCCATGCCTGCCTCCCACCTGTCCTTACCCCCCACCCCCACACCGTCCCCTCTCTCCACAGCCATATCCCCACATTCCCACCAGCCATGATCAAAGGACAGTGGCAGATTTACACACACTCAGCTGCACAGCCTCATGGCCTTCTTAAGGTCAGGGGCAATGATCTGGAAATCCCATATAGACAAATGTGAAGTGTGCATGCATGCATGTGAGTGTATGTGTGTGTTTCGGCTTCAGGCTGTGTCACTCAGGGTCAAGAGGAGGCTGGATTATCAGGCTGAATTTATATCTTTCTGTGTTATTTTCATTAATAATTAATGTGTTGATCATTTTTTCAATTAATCTTTAAATCTAATCCTCAATTAGAAATTGACAAACTGGGAATTTGCTTGTCTGTCTGGTTTGACACAGAACCTGGAGGAAATTACTTTCTCCCATACCTGGAAAACGTTCACTATAATGTAACTGGCCCTGGTGAACAGTTTAACAAGTTAATATAACATTGACCCCAAAGGTAACATTTTACTTGAAATTCCTGTTTAGTATTTATAAGCAATACATAAACCTTTTGTAAATAGGTTATAGCACATTATAATAAAGTTGTGAGCAGATATAAGGACATTAAATATAAGTATATACGGTTTCTTAATGTACAAAGTTATGCAGATGAATGAATGAATAACATATTTTATATTAAAGCATCTCAGGACTATATCCATGTTCCCTAACTGTTCTCCATGTCTGTATGTGTTTCTGTACCTTGGGTGGTACGTAGAATTCCAGCAGGAATCTCTCCCCTCCTTCCTCCCTCTTGGTCTTCCTCAGCAGCAGGCGGCATTTCTGCCACTGTGCAGCACCCATACAGTTTGTGTCATCGGCCACCATGTACCTCAGCGCTCCCTCTCTCTGGATTTCCAGCAGTTCAGCCTTGTGGCCCTGGGAACCCCTGGGAAGGCGCAGCTTTTGGGACCACCTCTCTCCCCCTGCTGCCTCCCCTCCTCCTCCTGCCCCGTTAGCTCTCCTGGCCCCGGGGGGAGCATCAGGTTCAGGGGAGGCCCGTCGGTGCCACATCTCCTTCACGCCGTCCACCACACACAAGCTCATGTTCCTTAGGGAGAAGCCCTTCTTGAAGCGAGCTTTGGGATGACTTACAGACACATCCTCTGAACTGCGGGACTGTCCCAGAGCAGACACCTTGTGGGCCGGCTGGGGGCCTCGAGAGGCGGCAGTGCCACTGCCTCCCCCATCTATCCCTCCCCCTCCGCTGTCCATACTGTCCAGGGATTCACTTGAAGCCCCGGCGTCCTTGCGTCTCTGGTAGAGGTCGTGGCCGTAGGACAGTGGGCAGCCCTGGATTCCCAGGAAAGGAACGATGCTGTACTTTGGTGCTGCACTGGAGCCGTCCTCCCCCGGTGAGGATGCCTGGTTCTCCCGGGCCTGGGTCAGCGCTGTAGAGAAGCACCCCAAGAAATGGTGGGCAAAGTGCTGTGAGAAGCTGGCATCAGCACCAGGCGAGTCGTAGCACGGGTTCTCAGACAGGAACCGCTGGAACTTGTCAGCAAAGTCTGCAGCTGAGGCTTGAGCATGGAGCTCACAGAACTCTCGCCAGTCAGGCAGTGGGCACGAGGAAGAGAGCTCTGGGCTACCGGGCACCACCGCTCCGTTCATCACTGGGCCATGCCAACCCACCGAGGAGAGGCTGGACAGAGAGAGAGAGAGAGTACAGAGTTAGTGTGGATACAAGCAAAAGATTGCAGTATGTATTTGTGTTACTCCTGGCTTTAGATGAGACAGCCTGCATGTGTGATGACGGAAAGAATAAGGCTGTGTGAATGAAGCAGGCTGCTGAACCAGCTTGTTTCTGTCATTATAATATTTATATCATGACAGACTGCACTTAGACTCAGTGTGCTTTGAGCTAAATGCTAACATTAGCATGCTAACATAGTGTACTGGTAACATACTGATGTTTAGCATGTGTCTGGGGATCAAATATATCTGGAAAATATCTCACTGCAAACTATCCGTAATCATGTAATCACAACATCTCTGGTTTGAGTCTGGCTACAAGTAATCTCTGTTTGCTTATTTCCTGTCATCTCTTTGCTATCCCTGTCTAATAAAAGCAAAAATAGCCCCAAAACACTTGATTTTGATTTGAAAATTGATCATTTTTGACAAGCACTCAGATTATCTAAATTATCTAGAAGTGTGTTCTGTCAGAGCAGGTTAACAGCGACTTGGATTTAACAAAGAGTGATCGTAGGTTCCCGTCTCACTCACAGTTGTTTCTCTAAATAATGAATGTTTTTTCAGACTATAGTTACTCTCCTCAAATCATCCTTACATTCTTCTATTACTCTTTGTGTGTAGGCTTCCCTCTCTGGGCCACATCAGGGCCAAGCAGTGCCAAACCACATCACATCACTGAAAAAACTCCTCTTTCTCTGGTCTGCGGTGGGGATTTAACACAGAGTCATACCACCACTGTGTCAGTAGCAATATCCAAGGGCAGTTTTACCCCCCTCTTCTCTCTCTCTCTCTCTCTCTCTCTCTCTCTCTCTCTCTCTCTCTCTCTCTCTCTCTCTCTCTCTGTCTCTCTGCCTCAGCACATCAGTGACTAATACAGCTGCAGATCAGCATCAGCGAATAGCGTCACACAATCAAACACATGTTGGTTTTATTATTGTCGTCTGTAAATACTGCACATAAAAGGAAATTGTCTGAGTGGGCAGGCTGGGCGACATACGCACGGGGATGGCCAACACTCCCCAAGCTGTGAAAGCTTATTCTCAGAGCTGCTGGGCTCCTCTTGGCAGCTCACTCACAAAATGTTTGCTTCTGAAATTGCACTCTTAAACCAAATCATGCATGCATACACGCTGACAACACTGCAGAGTTTCCTGGAATTTCTCCTGCAAGCAGCTTTATTTTCATTTTCAAAAGCATCCGTGTGGGTTGTCTTTTCATAAAGGATTAGTGCAAAACTCTCCGGTCTCCACTGGAATTAAGTCTGACACACACATTCAACTATAAGCCAATCTCTCTCACTCATTCCCTCTTCCGCTTCCCTCTCCCCTTTGAAAAACTCGCAGATCTGAAACAAACAATATGCCAGATCAGAAGCAGGATATGATAAGGGAAAGTACACAGGAGTCCCTGCTCTTTGAAGGACCATCTCTTAGCTCATCTCGTAAAACTCTTGGATGCTTAAACCCGGTGTGAGAATTTCAGAGGAAGTAAAGAAGTGGGGGAGATTAGTGAATAATAAAAAATATGTAAAAAAAAAAACAGAAAAGGAAATGTCACACTTATCTGTGTCCCAGTGGAATTTTAAATGCAAATTTAAGCTGAGTCCTGCATCATGTTTCTGTATGACTTTATATGTTGTGCAGAGGTGGGTGGCCGAGGGTCCTGATTTGGGATGTTTTGATTGGATGTGTGACATTTCTGAGATTCTTTCACTGTTTGGGTTGTCTGAGCAGTGGAGGAGCATGCATGAGCTGTACTGTGTTGTTGTTTTCTACCACGTTTTAGCATTCTAGCCCTGAGCTGAATCACAACCAAAGGTCCCGAGATGGGAGTTCTTTCATAACCTGTCATCAAGTGACAGAAATACATCTTAACAGGTTTCAGAGACTTGCTGCACAGAGACAAAGGGAGATGTTTGAATTTGTGACAGAGAGAAAGAGGAAAGAAAGGAAAAGAAATATACTAACATTTGTGGTTGAGTTTAGGGTTTTACTATCCAATAAGGCACCCTTTATAAAGGGTTGTATCGAAATGCTTTCAATAGTTCAGTTACAAGCCATTAATGACAACATATGTTGGGTTGCCAGGACGTGAATAAGTCTCTTTGAGTGGTTAGAAAGTGTGACCACCATGAAAGCAAAGAAAGGACAGGATTTGATGAGCAGCTAATTATGAAGTCAGACCGCTACTTAATACCTCATGTTGAAATTTGAACAACTTAGAGCACTAAATTGAAATGAATCGAATCTGAAAAAATTTGAATATCTGTGCCACCAAGGAGAAGATAACCATGGATTAGACTTCTGATCTATCAGGTTACTTTCAGTCAGTCACATGATCCAACGAGGAAACACCAGAAAAGTGAATTTTCCATTGAAACTGAAAGAAGTTTTTGAAGTTGCAAAATTTGACATTTCTGATTATTTCAAAGAGGGGAATTTGAACCACATAAATTGAGACAGAGGATGAAACTATACAGTCATAGTTAATATCCAGTAGTGGTTCAGTTTAACAATTAGGTATTTGATTGCTCATAAAATTCAAATAATTGTGTCTCCTTTTAGTTACCATAGACCATTTACCTTCAGGAAAAGGGCTGCAGAAGATGTGAACTAAAATCCATTTTATAATGATTCATTAGTGCAGACTAGATGTATTAAGACCCTTTATTAACAACATAAACACATTCATAAATAGATTGAGAACATTCATAACTGTGTTATTGACCAATAGAAAGTATAGAGGTATTTTTCGCAACCTGGCAATCAATGGCATGTAAATGTTTTATTAACCATTAATAAACCAGCCATAGTTACAACTTATAAAACCTCTTTTAAAGGGTGCCTTATTAGAAAGCAGTACCGAGCTGATAAATGTATGGAAGAAAAGGTAAGATCACTTTCCACTCTAAGGCCTTCATTCATGAATCCATCACTTCATTCATCCAAACATCCACCCATTCAGTCATTCAAGCCTCATGAGATGTGTAAACTAAACTGCTAATCACTAAGTGTTGTAATAATTATCTTTCTCCCCATGTGAGTTTGTGTGTGTGTGTGTGTGTGTGTGTGTGTGTGTGTGTGTGTGTGTGTGTGTGTGTGTGTGTGCGTGTGTGTGTGTGCGTGTGTGTGTGTGCGTGTGTGTGTGTTATCGCTGGCTCCGAGGAAGTCAATACCCATTCAGCTATTTAAAAACCTGCACTGGGCCAACTTTTCACTCATTCAGCAGAAAGACAACAACACACACTGAGGTGCATTTCTCAAACTCCTGCCCTTCCGCAAAGATGAGGATGTGCTTCTCTCAAGGATACTGAACTGACTGTACGCCGTGCCGCGCCCACACACACTCGCTCACCGAGTCAGCATGAAACTCAAGCCATGAGACGCTGGAGGAAGTGGACAGCATTAGGGTTTTTCAGAGGCTCAGCAGACTACATGCTGCAAAGGCACACAGGGGTATAAAGCAAAAATGATTGGCAGAGACAGCGAAAACAGGAATTGTGTGTTGGGACTGACTGAAAGAACGAGCAGCAGAGGAGAAAAGGAGGAGGGAGGATTCAGGGGGTGGGGAGGGGGCATGTTTTTGCTACTTAGGACAGCTGCTAAAACAATCAAGGAGTGTGTTGAAGGGGGACAAGGGGATCATAAAGGGAGACGAAGAGGCATCCCCACGACTCCCCTTGGCTTCAGGTCCAATCAGAGCGATTTTCACCTCCATCCTTCATCCCTCAGAAGCCTTTTCCCCTTCCTGTATCTCTTCCCTATCTGTTGTAAAAATCTACCACTACTGTGCCCCCTCCTGCTGCTCCTTTACCCAAGGGAGCGAGGCTGATGTCTCTGTCAGATGGTTGGGAGTTCTGACTGTAACAGTAAACTGACTGAGGAGGAGAGGAAAGAGACATTACAGCGCAGGGAGAAGCTATCAACTGCAGCCTGCAAAACACATTGTACAAGATCTGTTCACTTGGTGTACTTTGTAGAGCCCTCACAGGACTGAACTGTGCAGAGCCAGGAATTATATATGCCTGATTAATACTGCGGTGTTGTGGGCAGTACTATAGAGCTACTGAGGAAATGGTACTCTAGCCAAGCATAACGGATGTACTAGGACTGTGTTTTTAAAGCTGTGTGTACACATACTGTACCTCCATGTCCTCGCTGGGATAAACATGTACTTTAACGTGCACTAGACTCTTATTTCCAAACACACATGTTGCTGCGAGCGATTTCATGCCAGCAGCAGACCCTCCGTGATTGGCTGATGAGGATGATTGGTGATGTTGTGCTCCCACCCCGGGGGAGTTTTGGTCCAGCCATGTTTTCTAAGATTAGCCTGCTCCACAGCACAGCACAGCACAGCACACAGCTAGCAGCACACTCAGTACAGTGCAGCGCCGCACATACACAACGTCTCCAACGCCACGTGAATCCGTTAATTATGTTTTCTTATATAAGATGTAAATATTGCAGCAGTTAAATGTGGAATGAGGACATTTGAAGATGTACAAGCTGTTATGTCAGTCACCCTCCAACTCCCCCCCCCCCCACACACACACACACACACCCGCCTTGGTTCATTAAAATAATGTTCGCATACTGTTTATGCATGTCCAAAAGTATCCATTATAAGTAGAGATTAAATGATTAGTCAATTAATTGATGAGTCCAGTACAAAACATAATCAGGCAACTATTTTAGGGCTGTAACTAAGGATTATTTATTACCAATTTTTAAAAAAAAATCACCAATCACCAAATTTGATTTATTTTCTGTCAACTGACAAAGCAAAATTGATTAATCAGTATTTTTTCAGGCAAACACCAACCACCTCCTTATTCATGCCTCTCAATTAGGAGGATTTGCTGCTTTTCTTTGTCTTATGTGAAACTAATCTGAATATATTTAGGTTGTAGACTGTTGGTCAGACAAACAATATTTTGAAGTTATCACTTTGAGCTGAGTAGCTGCAATAGACATCTATCAGTATGTTTTGACATTTATAGGCCAAATGAATAATTGATTCATTGAGAAAAAGAAATTGCTCAGTCACAAATATTACTTGCAGTTGTAATAATAAGGTAATTTAGCACATTACATATGTCACATAGACAGAATCAAGCCTGCCAGAAGTATCAAATCTGCTACTAGAACTAAAATTAAGATTCATTTTGCAGCACAAACTTTAAAATTGACAGTGATGCCGATATCAGCACGCAAATGTCTGGTTTTGTTTTGTTTCTGCGTACACTCACAGAAGGAGGAGCTGCACTCCAGCTACAGACACAAAACCAGACACTGACACTGGAGGGAAATCACACACTGACTCACCTCCAGTCAAGTCAAAAGACAGATTATTACAGTAGACATCCAGGTGTGTGTGTGTGTATGTGTGTAAGAAGGGAAAGTATGTAAACTGGCTGCATGAGGAGAAGGATGTTGGAGGTGGAAACGAGAAACAGAGGAGATGTAGACGGGAGATAAAAATCCCATGAGGGGTGAGATAAAAGGGTCGGATAAGGGAGGAGATGAGAAAAAGCAGAAGTAGGGGTCAGCAGTAAGAGATCCCTTTACCTACATTTGGATCTGTGCATCTGGTCACCAACCTTTGACCTGGCAGCTGATAACCGCGTCCCTCCCTGATGTAACTGAATGTTGTCTGGAATGTTTCTATGAGTCCCAACGCAGCACAGGACCACCAGAGATGAGAGCATCTACCTCCGCTGTGAGACTAGAGGATATGACGTGCACACAGGCAGACATTATGAAAGGTAGACAGTCCTGATCCCGACACTGATACACCCAGCTACATAAAGGTATCAGTGTGTGTGTGTGTGTGTGTATGTGTGTGTGTGTGTGCCTGTGTGGGCAGACCGAGACAGATGCAAACAGTGATAACAAACCAGATGTGATGAGAAGACGAAGAACATTCACTCCTGAGCATCACATCACCAAAAACATAACACACATAAACAAACTGATCAGTGCCCAGCCCTCTCCCTTTGGGTTTTTCAGCCCCTTCTAATGATGTCGGTAGCCGGGCCTCATCACACAGATATTAAACACATTAATTAGCGTGTCCTCTACCAGCAGGCTCTTTCTCCTTCTCTCTCTGGCGAGCGAGTGACAATGTAAATATTGAGTGAGCTCAGGCATCCATATGGCAGCCAGTGATAAAGGATGGAGCGCGTGGGAGATGCACATTCCGCTACGGACTTCCATTTCCTGTCTCTCACCCACCAGGGTCTAACTAATTTCACAGATGACCACAGGCCTCTTGCACAGACGAGAAATACAGCACAACCTGTGAGAGCGTCAAGTGTGTCGCTCACTGAAATAGATGAGTTTTTAATTCAGTGTCACAGAGCAGAGCTGATATAATAAACAGACTGATGACGGTAACAAGAGGGGTGGACAAAATAGTATGTATGCCTCTATGTACGTATAGGATGTAACCACATAACTAAGTAGGGCTTACAATGAATCAGTTGCTTTATCAACAGAAAGATAGCAAGTATTTTGATAATCAATTCATTGTTTAAGACTTTTCTCAGGCAAAAAGACCCCACTTTTCCTGGTTCCAGCATCTGGATTTCACTTTTAGTCATTAGTTGTAACCTTATGAGGATAATTTTCATTATTGATTCATTTATTGGTTATTACTAATATTAAACGATTCATTGTTAGGTTGATGAAATGCCAGAAAATTGTCCATGAATCCTAAGATGCCACATTAAAAAAATATTCAATGATATAAAACAGAAAAAACAGCAAATCCTCTCAAGATTTATCAGTTATTAAAATTGTAGTACATTGATTTTCTGTTTATTACCTAATTGGTTAATCAACTGACTGTTTCTGCAGTAAAATCAATCCAATATTTTCTTTTTCTTTTTAATTAATTTAAAACATACAAGCACAGTCGGCGTTTCAGCTATGCCTTCTTCAGGGTGCAATAGAGGGGGGAAAGCAGAGATTCAACTGTGCAAGAGGCATTTTTATGGTGCTGTTTGTATTAGATTGTATCATAATATTGTAAGGTGTTCTTATTATTCTGTCCACCCCTCTGTAGGATATATAGCCCTCACCTGGATGGAGTGACATCACTTGGCATCAGCTCTGAAAAGCTTAAGTTTCAGTGAAAGAAGTGTTGCATCTTTGTGACATTTGATTTTTAGAGATGCAAAACAACAACCCTGTTTGAATAGAACTGAATTCAATTACAAATTACAGAACACCTACCTAGATGCAATACTGCCTCAGTTGAGTATAATCATGATACAACACTGCTGTAAAGGCCTTTATACTGTTAAGATCAGACTTATTAGGCTTCATATTAACTGACTCGTGTAGCCTATAAAAAGATACATGAGAGAAAGTCAATAGCAGGCCTAAAACAGGCCTACTGCAGGCCCAGGGAGCCTATTTAAAGCCAACAGAGGGTCGTTGTGCAGGCTGCGTATACTAGACTTCATGAATGGGAAGCCTCCTGCTGAATGGCTGACAGATCCGGGTCCAGAAAGGAGGACGCACGCAGCCTCCCATTCATGGGAGGCTGCGTGCGTCGGAGTCACGAGTCGGTACACTGATTTTTTTGGATAATCTGGAGCGGCCCTATAGATCACATCACATCAGTTCACATCACATCAGGCCCCTTGATCCGACCCGTCCCTGTCACTGATCAGACTTTTTCTCCCTAAAGGCTATTAAATGGATTATCGGAGAAGCCCCCTTTCACCACGACCCCCCCCCTCCTCAAAAGTCTCACACGGGAGTCTCAGCGCACTGCACTTGTTCTCCACCGTATAATAAACGCAGATCTGATTTCACACCGACACACTCCTCTCTGTCCTCCTCAGCACCTGGATGCGTGTTGTGATCATCACCTAAATCTGAGCCTGTCTCTCCTCACATCAGCTTCACATGAAAACAGAGGCTCTATAATAAAAACACATCTCACCTCAATACAGGACTGGTTTCATGACGCTGGTGAGGTCTGAGACGATCCTGGCTTTGCTATGAAGATGTTTTTCTATTCAGGATCAAACATGGTTATCTCTCTTCATCTGCTGTCCTCCTCTCCGGTTTACGCGAGCTCGCCGCCGGCCAGCTCTCCCTCCATCTCTTCGGTCGACGCACTGTGCCTCAGCCGTACCTCTGCCTCTGCTGCCCACCGACCACCGTCAAGTCACCAAGAGTCACATTACGCGCTGCTTCCGGCCGGTTCTTTCCAAATAAGCCTCCAATTTTGCCCAGTGGCCACTCGAGGTATTGAAATAAAGAATCCCCTCTGCAGCCATAGCCTGTAAAAAATACTGCATGGTGCCACCTTGATGTCATCCATTATATTTGTGGACTCCATGTTTTGAAGCTTCAAGTTTGCATTTTGATTGTCGCCTTGGATTTTTGGAGGCAGAAGTGATCATGGCTGTGTGGACTTCACTCCCTGTTAATTCAATAGTGCACCACATTTATCCTGAGGGGAGGATCTAGGAGAAGACAAGATTAGCCCAGAGAACTCAGAACCAGGGAGAATTTTTTTAGATGGTTCAGGTGCACAACATTTAATTTTACTGCATTGTATGACTACTGCAAACAATAGTCATAGTATTAGTCATTTATTTTGGTCCTTATGACCTATTTTCCAAAAAGAAAGCACATAGAAATAAATACATAGCAATAACAAAAGGACAAAACAACAAAAAGGAAAACAAATATTTTACATTAATTCTTAACTACGTCACTCTGTAACATTTCTTCAGAAGTTTCACTCTTAATCACAGTTGTTGATAAACTGAAGTGACCTAAACTGAGTCATCAACTGCTGAGTGTGTAAATATGTCCACAATATAGTGCCGCCAAAAATTCTACAGTGGAGCAAAAAAAGTAGTGTCATGGATGTATTATAAGAGCTGGGATCCGGCAAAATGGTGCCCATTCAAGGTGGCACATTTGCCAAAAAAAGTTTCATGCTTTCCAGTTTGCTTCTGCATTGTACGGCTCACTGAATATGCACAGTATAGTTTCCTCTCCAGGACTTTCTCGGCCCACAGACTTTACATTGTGATGACATCACAGTTTTTTAAAAGCGCTTTTCTCTGCTCAAGGAAGGTTTTACAAATATAAAACATCCATGGATCACAAATTCATAAAAGAAAGAGTTATAATTTACCTTTGAGGTGTCCTGTCACTGCCTCTTTTTCAATGGTGGTCTATGGGGAAAAATATTCTTGGGATGCTTTTTTTCCGCTGCAATACCCCAAGTGACCATTGGGAAAATGTGGCTGATAGGCTGAGTGGCAGTGCCCTGTCCAGCTCTTATAATACATCTATGAGATCCACACTGCCTGCTAACAATCCCACAAGATCCTACAAGATATGTAACGGTGATGGTGATGACACAAAATGACGACTATTAATTAACGTCCAAAATCTTGATTTGTTCCTCACTATGGAGTTAAGTGTTCAGTGCCTATTACATAGCGAGTAGTAAATGAGTGAATAAGGGAGTGATTTCAGACACAGTCCATATTTGGATGAGAGGATGGAGCTGACCCTAACGCTAGCTAATAGATTGGTTTGCATGGTGCATTCACAGTCTATGGTTAGCTGATAATGCTAATGCTAATGCTAAATTTTGCTACTGAAAAACAGGTTTAAAACCACTAAACTAAAACATTTTTAGGCAACAAGAATGTTCCAATGAACTATGAGATGAATACACATTGGAATACCGACAACTATGACTACACCTGTTGGTGAGGTAACGTAACCATGGTGTAATACCATGGTTACACCATTGTCACCATGGTAGTGACTTGCCAGTGACGTTATCAACCTATCAATCAAAGTGGCCACACTCTTAATTAATATGTAGGCTATAACTGTAAGCCTTAATAAGACTTAAATACTTGAATTATATATAAAAAATCACCCCCTGTACAGTTGTCATGAATGGTGAAATTGGCTGTAAACTGTTTATTTCTGCTGTAAAGTTGAGCATTTCTATATGATAGTCAGTCTATGGGGATTCACTCGCATTCAGAGACAGACTTAATGCTAAAAAGCATTTGTTTGTCTGTTCTGTTTGTTTTTAACCTGACTTACCTAACTTGAAGACCTGTTATGCTGATCTTTCCAACAAGAATCACAATGAAAATTAATCTTAAACTTTACTGTAAAATCAGTATTTTTAATTGTATGCCAGAAGTGGGTTTCTTTGTCGTGTGTTTACCTTTATTACTGCAAAATATCTCTAAAAATGGACAAATCAAACAAATTTGCACATATCTCAAATGCAAATTCATCATGTCAGGAGTCATTGTCAGGATAACTGTAACAGCTGACTCTTTCATCCATCCATCTACAGTAACAATGAGTTCAGTATGATTCAAAGCAGGAGTTTAAGGAAATGCAAAAAATAAAAAATAAAATAAAGGTGCATCACTGATTGTTAGGCCCTGTGCTCTAAACATAAAACTTAATCATTTTTAATTAGGGTAAAGGACATAATATATTTGTTATTACCTATCAACAAGGACAGTTGAACATTTTAAAGAAAAACAAGAATAATGTAAACAATTGAAGTCTATAGTTTGTGTTACTTTAGTCCTGACTGACAGGGTCAAAAAGTATTAAAACATTCAAAGTCAATTTACACTGAAGTTGTTTCACATTTATACAAAATAGTGCCTAGTACTGACAGAACACCAATATTTATTTATCAGAATGTAGTTTCTGTCACATCCTTTAAAACGTTTATCTGGAAAGTGTGACTTTTGACCCAGTTCCCTCCTTCTCCAGTGTAGGAGGCTTTCAGGTTTCAATTTCACTTCAGGGATGAATGACAAATTGTGGCAGTTTTTGTGCATGTGGATATAGTGAAGTGAAACTACATTGTGGTCAAGCTTTAAACACTAAAAACTTTGTTTCCTAAAAATGTGACATTTTGAAGAAAGCATACAAGTGGTTAATTCACACAGATTTAGGAACTCTGAAATACCTCTGTTTCACAATCGTCAACTGACATGATGAGGCTAACATTTTATTTCCTGAAATGCAAAGTGCTGATTCTGGGCTTTATTTTGAAGGAACTGGCATATTGTGTGTGTGCGTCTTTGGCTGAATTGACCTCAGCTTCCTTCACTGGTGTGTGTGTGTGTGTGTGTGTGTTTCACTGATCTATTTAACAGCCACCGATGACTGCCCTTAAAGGAGCCACGCCCTTTTATTGTTGCCATACTCACCACTGACACAATAGTGGAAGTCGTGTGTGTGTGTGTGTGTGTGTGTGTGTGTGTGTGTGTGTGTGTGCATTAGTGAATGAATGAGTGAATTTAACCTAATAAAGCACAAACACACACACACAGAGTAGCAGTATTGACTTAATGAATGAGCCAGTCAGGCTGCTCATTGTGTGTTCTCACTAATATTGTTTCAGACTGAAAACAGCTCACTGGGGGCTTCTGGGAGGAGGGTCAGGCCAGCTGGACCAGGAGGATCTGTCTTCCACACAAACACACACATACACACACACAAACACACAAACACACAAACACTTGATTACACCCTCTTTTGTGTGCCTTGTGTGGTCAGAGTTGACATTGTTGATTGGAGAGATGCAGATTGGTGACTTCTAACGTTCAACCTACAGGCCAGACCACAACTGAAACCAAGATGTTCGTTTCTAATGAAGAGATGACTTAACCATGAAGTCATGCAGACATGTCAGATCCACTGTGTTTGCAACACTGCTGCTCTGAAGACCAAAATGACATCAGACAGTAACAAAGAAATATTCAGAACTGACCCAACAATCACCCAACAATCACATTTATATCTTATGATATGATGTAGATAGGGTAGTCCAGAGGTTTAGTATTCATTATTAGACCTTTCCTGCCTAGTAAATGTACATATCAACTCCACACCTCCAATTTGTAGCGCAGCCTTTCTTTGGTTGAATATATTTATGAGTTGTCCTATTCTTCCACAATAAATAAAGACATGAAAACTGGAGCATAGCAGAGATATAGATACACAAACATATAAAACATAACAGAAAACAATTAGGAACCGCCCCACAAACAAAAGAAAACAGGCTAGTTCATTAGTTTATCATGTTATCATACACAAGCTACATTTCTTTAGCAGGAAGTACATAATTGGTTGATTAGTGCATAAAAACTGTCCCCAAAATTGTAGTGTCACCCTAACCCTAACCCTGATATAACTTTTTTTAAACTTCAGAAAGGTCATTTAGTACTTCAATACTTATGTGACTGAGCTGAGGCTGAGCAGTAAGAGGAACATCTATTTACAGAATCAGCCCCATCTGTTATAATATGTTTTACTAAATTTAATAATGACCTCACTTTGAATATTCAGATGTTGTAATTATTGGCTATAGTGCGGCCACGTGCCTTGCAGGGTGCTCAGAGTGACATCATAACAAACACTTTGTTTATCTCAGTGACAGCTTGTTGACCACTTGGTTAATGGCACAAAGACTCCAGCGTAGCACACCTTCACTACTAATCCTCTCTGAGAGGATTGACTCTGTGGCTTCATGGTGGGGTTAAGGGCTAAAACAATAACCTTGGTCAGGCTTAGTACAGGTGGTAGTAGATCACCTTTAAACCACAGACCCCCCTCAGATAACAAAGCTCAAAGTCCAAATAAATATTATCTGAATGTTTTATTGGCTATTTTATGAAACGTCTTCTCTAGTAGAGAGTTATCAGGAAGACCTTGTGAAATCTTAATAAATCATCATTAATCAGAAATGAATACTTCCTCTTACTAATTCTGTATTTCCCTGGTAACCCCTCGTGACCTTTTCAAGGGCTAATGTTGTTTTTCAGACCAGAACTACTAGTTTAGGCTCTTTCCTGAATGAAAATGTGCTTTGTTTACTCTTGTTTGGTGAAGGAAGTGTTTAAAGTTGCAGTCTGAAATATATGTGACCCTCCACATGATAAAAATATACTTTTGTAACTTCTGTAATGCATGACACAGAGCCATTTTTATATGATCCTGCTTCAAAACCTCCTTATTTCAGCCAGATGTATTCTTTTTTCTCTGTTTTTCTTTAAAGCACTTTCTAAATGTACCATCATCATCATTATTAATCAGTTAAAACATGTTTCATTTTAAGCTAATAAAACCAGATTTTGGGTTGTTAGGAAATTAAATGTTTCAGAGGAGGAGGTACTATGATTTTTGTATTTTCATTGCTGACTGGTGCTGATGACGACAGAAGCCTTTAAGCTCATAATTCTCATTTCCAACCCAGAATAGAGCGAGGAGCTGCTTAATGAAGCAAAAAGAGACCTGGGCTGGGCGAGGGCTCTCTCTCTCTGCCTCTCTCCAGAGATCCTCGCTTCTTATTGATCCTCGCACACTTCCTGCCGGAAGGATGAATCGACGGGAGCCTCGAGGGGGCAGGGGCCGTTTCAACCTCCTGCTCATCTACAAGCACTGTCTCTCCCACATCACCTCTGTTTTAGTCCCTTACATGTCTCAATCCCTCCAATCAACTAACAATGTATCACACTGTTTCTTTTTAATTCCTCCCCAGTAGAAGTCACAGTTTTCAGTCCTTCAGAGAAACTTTTCTATCCCTCCCTCTGTTCAGGTGTACAGTACAGTTCGATGGCAGAGCAGGAACCCATAACATAACACTTCACACAAACAACACGGCCTCCTTGGTAGGCGTCATCGATCACGAGTTCAAATATATACCACATTTAGACTTCAGATGGGAGAGACAGGGGCGGTTGGATGGGCTGAAAGACAAAAGAGGAGGAAAAAAAAGAAATGCTTTTGAGGTGATTTCCTGTGAAAGCATCTGAAGTGGTTGAGATGGAGATTGGCCTCCTGGGGCTGTTTGAGGATCAATGTGTCCGCAGGCTTTAATAAGAACTGCCCTTCACTGTCTCCTGACTAGGAAAATGAAGTACACAGTATTGTCTGCTCACCTTTGAAGAAGGCATCGTATCCGACATGGCATAAACGACACACCTCACCTGCACCCAGCATTGGCAGAAATGTGTGCATGCTTTAATTGCTCATGGGAAGTGTTGAAATGCTGTAACCTGGAGCCCCATTGACAGAATCCCACATGGTTCATCACTTGAGCTTACTGATCCTCAGATGTTCATCAGACACATTTCACACAGTCCACATGAATTCTTCCTGATAAAGGTCTGAGAGACAGAGACATTGTGTTATTAAATGAAGTGATGGATCAACTTTTTTGTTTTCCTTCCAAGTCAAGAGTTTTGGATCCTACACACTTGTGAAGGAACTTTTTTTTTGCAATTTTGTCAAAAATATGAACAGCAATGGGAATAATCTAACGATGCCTTGATGTAGAATGGGGAAAAACAATTAACCTGACAGGAAGTACCATCTCTAACAATAGGACTGTTCTTTCATTCATAAATACCAGGTATACCCTATCTTGTTGTTGAAGCTCTCTGACTCCCTCAACTCTACTCAGCTATTTGATATAAAATATATACAGAGGAGTACTAACTGTTTTTTTTTTTTTTGTAAAGGCCTGTGTGTGTCAAATACTCAGAAGTATGTCACAGAATTTGTGACTATGACCTTGTTTTCAACACAGCTCTCTCTGAGTTACTTGTTGGGTCAAAATATGTTGCTGCTGTGGTTGTCTGGGTGGCATAGTGGTTAAGATGTGTATCATATACTGTAACTGCAACTTTACCCCCATTTGATTACAGCAGAGCACATTTAATATCATCAGGTCACCCATTCACACACATTCATACGCTGATGAAACTAACCATTTACTTATTAATCCTAGAGGTTCACATACTTTTGCCAAGCCCAAATATGTAACTTTGGATAATTTTCCTCAATAAATAAATAAACATTGTAAGGTTTTCGACTCATTCGTTTAATTGATATCTCTATCTAGTTTTAGGACTTGGATGGAAAATCTGATCACGTTTTAGGTCATATTGCAGAAATAGAGAAAACTGTAAAGTGTTCACAAACTTTCAAGCAGCACTGTATGTTGTGATTTGTAGCACAAGCTCTCCAAGCTCTGTAAACAGTAGCACGTTCCCGCACATGTGCAGTGCCGTCTGCCAAGCAAGGTACTACTCATCAGAGACTTAAAATGGTTGCTGTTATTAGTATTTAGAGCCGTTTCTAAACAAACTACTTTACCCAAACTCTTAATAGTGAAGGAACATGTCACACAGTGCAACGGTGTGGCTCATTAATGTGTTTTTAATCGTTTTTAGACAACAACAGAAGTCTACAGCACAGAGGAATACAATATATCAGGCTTTGTATAGATGATTTCATTGTTGGCTCACACATGAGATTGTTTCATCAGAAGGAACATATGGAAAATTGCCTTGTCCTTTAATGCTTTCAGTTGCCTGTTTAGCTCACTTGTTAATGCAGGCTTGCTTTAAAGGTCCATCCAACTGTGTTTACTCCACCATGAGTGAGTGCACGAGCTAGAGGAAATAATTCTCTCTGTTTAACAAACACAAGTCACGCTTTTCCTGAGCGTATGTTGGGGCACGGACTCATCACACAGTGTCACAAGTGTCAGTCTGTCGGGTGAGTCATACCAACTTTCACCTGTGACTGCTTCACAGAGGTGCTGAGAAATTAGCTCACATGACCTGCTGGTGAAACATGCGTGTGTGTGTGTGTGTGTGTGTGTGTGTTTTTTTTGGTTCACCCTGTACCTGAGGTTGCATCTTCCCCACAGAGCTGGAGGGAGGTGATGCATGATGTCTGTGATGATGTCATTTGAGCTACTCTGGAGCTCAGCCCAAGATAGCACAGCAAACCACACCATCAATGACACTGTAAACAACACGAGGACGCAAGAGGAAGGAAAGCACACTAGTTAGTGTTCAGATAAAAAAATATTTAAAGCTTCTGTTAAAACTAAAATATTACCCATTTGATTAATCATTTGTGTTGGATATGGGTTTTCCTAAGAAAAGCTCTATTAACTAATTAAAAATTCTTAAAATAATATCTACATATTAAAAAAACCCAGACAAATCAAAAGTTCAACTGATGGACACATAATGTCTGTGTATGTGTTTCCAAATCACACTTGAGTAAGTGTGTCTGAACCAGGGGACTAATCTAGGTGTGATGTCACAAAATCATGCTCATACACCTTAAAAGCTAGGATCAAAATATGTTTAAGCTTTTGGAATTACAAACTTATTCACCCTTCATTTGTCTGCCTTTTACACATTGATTTACATGAATTTGCATCTGTTTTTTAAAAAGCCTTACTGGTTGCCAAACTTCATCTGCTACTTAAGCAGCATCTTAAACGCTCTCTGAATGATGCCTTAAACAATAAACAAAATATATTATATTATGGAGAGCGACTTTTTAAAAAAGCAGCTCAAAATGTATGTAACTGGAAACATTGTATGCATTTAGTTTGAATTATATTGTTTGAATATGTTCATTATTGTGTAATGGCTGCACACTTTCATCTTTTGTCTGTGAATTAACATGATCTGAAGTGTCACTTCTCATCGCCTTCCGTAGCCGAGGTGAGAGGACGACGGGGTGGGGATGTATGTGCGTGTGTGTGTGTGTGGGGGGGGTCCAGCAGGGGCTGAGAGGCTGGAGACTGGCTGAGCCATGATCACGTGGTCCAAGTGATTCAGCCAGGCAATGTCAGAGCAAATCAGAGCGGGGAGCATTCAGCATGGAGCCACCTGACAGAGGAGGTCTGTTTCCATAGCAACACCCATGAGGAGGGGGAAGGGGGGGCGGCAGAAAGGGAGAAAGAGAAAAAAGGAACAGACATGGGTTTGTGGGTTAATGCATAAAATGAACACACACACACACACACACACACGTTTGCATAGCTATGCTTAGGATTGCATTGACTTCCATTCATTGTAGACAGTCCAAATCCAAACCAATTCATGCATAACCCTAACGTTAACCTGACCTCAATTTACACCATAACCCCTAACCCTAATCAGAATCTCAGATATGATGTGTTGTCTCAATAGGACTGGGCTTTGGGCCCCACGGGGACTCCTGGTCCCAGCAAGGTTGGTTTTTATACCAGAAAAGCTCCCAATGAGGTAACAAAAACACACACACAGACAGACACACACATACACTCTTTGTATCCATGCAACAGTCCTCAGCAGTTTATGATCTCAGCTACTTAGCGACACAAAGAGAAAAATCCTGAATGGTGTGTTAGTTCAGTGAATGCACTCAATGAGATTTTCACAGCCACCGAGAAATGAATGAAGAGAATGCCTCTGAATGGGAGGGATGTCTAGGTGGAGGAAAAAAAAAACCTCTTACCTGCCAAGATGAAGCCGATTCATTCTGTTTACATAATTCCTCTCTCACCAGGACTGATCTGCAACCTCAAACTCTCCACCAAAAACAGCTGGTTGCTCTTCACTCATTCAGTGATATCAGAGCAATTTATTTACATAAGGTGCCAAACAACTGTAGGCTCAAAACCTACAGCTGATATATACAACTCTAATCCAAACATGCTTTATAAAAACCATTTGCTCATCAAAAAATTCACAACATTTCAAAAACATTCAATGATTCCAGTTGCTTAAATATAAAAATGTACCGTTTTTCTCTGGCTTGAATTCTAAGGTCAAGTATTTATATTTCACCTGAAGAAATTGTTCAATTGCCACAAACCAAACTCTATTAAATCTTGAGAGTATTGTTGATTTGAAGATGTTCAGTCTAAAAATGATAATAATCTTCTTTATGCCTTTAGGTCCACATGTGTCTCTCCTGCCCACTTGTATACTGAAACAGGTTTTGGTGGATGTGATTGTTCTCCCTGTCCAAAGTAGCTGTGAAAACACAAACAAGTAATAAGGGACAAATTATGTGTAAAAATGACTTCTTACATTTAGCTGAAGTTAATATGAGTACTCAGCTGTTTGAGTTTGACAAATTGAGTAAGTCTGTGTTACTCTGCATCCAACGCAGCTCCTGTCTGGGAGAGAAGGAATCTGGCTCTAAAAAAACAGCAACTTTGGATGATCCACATGAGATTTGACTAATTCAGGCTGTCAAAGCCTCATTTCAGTTTTGGCTAAGCTTTTAGAAAGTATTTTTCACAGGGATCTTAGATTATGCCCCCCCCCCCCCCCAACCCCCACACTTTAACTGCACTATTAGGAAGTGATCTTTTCACAGCCAATATCAACAGGAGAAATGATTATAGTGGCTGCTACCTCTTTAAATATACATATCTGTATGTGAGTATTGTTTTAGGATAGACTTGGGAAATTGTGAGCCTTTGCTTTAAGAAAAAATAAGTGTAAACATACATAAACTCTGTAACATTCCCAGAAATATTACAGAGGAAATGATCTCAGTGTCCTCAGCGACAGCCCTGATTGGTGGGACAAAACAAACATTTTGAAAAGGAAATTTTTGGAAAAAACTATAAATCAATGAATTGCACAGAAGATGAACTAATAATGAAAACAATTGTTGGATGTAAACCTAAACAGTTCCTTGTTTACAAAGCCATCATTGGAGCCAGAAGTGTCACAAGCTAATGCTGAAGAAATATAACAGGAATATCCAGTAAGTATGTCCCATTAAGACAGTAAATAGTGTTTTTTTTTCTTTTTCATTGCTCAAGGGGACTAAGCTGGGAGCAGAGACAGACAGGAGGGACTGGAGTCAGGAAAAGTCAGCTAAATAATTCATATTCATAATAAAACATAACTTTACGGCTCTCTGCTGAACCCACAGCGGAGATGAAAAATTCAGACCATGACATAAATGGAATAACCCAATATTCTCCTCTGCTTTCTCCTCTAACAGTCAGTCTCGCTCACCGCAGGATGACATTTTGCTCCTTGGAGCAGTCTCAAGACAAACATGACATGGCAAAAATTAAAAAATAAATAAATAAATAAATAGCTGACCCATCAGTGTGCTGTCATCAAAGAAAACTCTCTGACCGAGGATCAGCTCATGTGAAATGACCCCACTGCAGTAAAAATAACATCGAGCCATTAGGCTTACTTAAGACCTTTGTTATTCCACAGATGGAGGTTGTTAATATTTATGGAGCTGTCGATGGGCAGCTGGAGGAGCTGGGATGAAGGATATGGAGCGAGAGTAAAAAGGTGTGTGTGTGTGTGTGTGGTAACATTCCAAAATTTGGGGTGAAAGGTGAACGGCGATCTGGAGGGCAGAATGAGGCTGTAATTGTGCTGATAGCTCAGGGTCTGCTCTGATTGATGAACAAAAACAGGCTTAAGATTGAAGTAAAAGCGTGCGTGTGTGTGTGTGTGTGTGTGTCTGTGGTCTGGCAGTCTCTTTAGTCTTTAATGGCTGTGAGCTGAGGTAGTCTTTAAGAGGAGGCCTCTCATGAATAATGCAGTCTAATTCAGTCATACTAAGATGCAGGCAGCTATCAGTGGGACTGCTGAAGCTCAAATCACTGATCAGCACATTCATGCCCTCCATGTGTGTGTGTGCTTCAGTGCAGACATTAGTCAGCCCCTTCCTTTTCCTCCTGGGTCAGCTGTTAACCAGACCTTTCCTCGCTGAGTGCTCGCTATCAGCCCACATTTCTATCTTTAATATCACGACTTAAGTACGAGAGAATATTTCATTATAACATCAAAGTAGGTTATGAGTCAGACTCTCAGGAAAAGACCAAAACAAACACTATTTTAAAGTATATCTTCCAACACTTTGACTTCTTTATAAACACATCATGAATACTATACTTTAAAAAAAAAAAAAAAAAGTTTAGTAATTTCTGTAGTTTTTAGCAAATGTTACCCATATGGTAGTGAGTGGTGCATATGTTGGGGGCTACAGTCCACACAGCAAGTATTTGGACACTTCCACACTTATTGTTGCTTCACCTCATTCCATTTGAGAAAAAAAAAGAAAAAAAAAAGGATACTTACATCAAAACGCCATGTCTGAAACTTCATTTGAGTAGGTTTACATTAATATTGAAAGGACTGTGTGGCTTGTAGATGTTTATAGACAACAATGTGTATTTAAATATTCAAATCAAGGGTGAAATGGGTTATGGCTAAATCACACAGGAAACTAAATCCATCCTACCATCCTCTCTTTATTTGCCCCAGGAGCAATAAAGTGCTCTCAATTCTAATACATTACAAAGTGTAGCTCTTTGCTCTTCTTTATCCAGAAATTTCACTTTTCATGTATTTGTGTTTCTTTATGTTGCCTTGCTGCAAAAAAGGAACCTCCTCTTGTGAGACAATAAAGGTCTGAACTGATATTATGGAGGTCTGTTGCAATGAGGAATGAGTGAAATCAGGCTTTATTTGGGGGTTTTTCATGGGATTTGTTGACAGTAAGGAACAAAAATGAATCCAATTTATCCATTAATAACTAAAACTTCAAATGTGTAAACCTATTCTCACTGAACCCAACATTCACCCTAAAACAAAAAGTTTAAATGTCGATGACACAAGACAAATTACTGCATAGTCTTTATTTTGAAATTTTTCCACAAACCCATCCAGAAAATGATTGAATAAGTAGTTAAACATGCAAGATAATATATGTTAAAGAATATCAGGGTTCACACTTAGTAACCGTTAGTGTGTTACTGCTCTCATCTGTATCATCCATCAGCTGAGAAGCAAATGGTCTCTTTAATAGCGCGTTACAGTAACCAGGTGATTTCGGCACTAAAGACACAAATCATTAAAAACTCATTTCTTATTTAGATATACTGCTATACTTACCGATCCATCATTATGATCAATGTAAAGTAAACTTATGACTACTTTATGTAATTTCCACCACCATAATCTCACCTTTTCCTCAGTAAACCACCTTCATAGTGCACTTTCCAACCAAATATAAAATAATATTGCTTACCATAATCACCTGTAATCTTATATCAACTACTTCTTAACTAAATAAATTCCCAAATGATTTTAATTCCAGTTTAAGTCAGAAAAAAATGGGTGGTCCCTTTGGTACAATAAAATCTTAACTTCATTAAAGTTTTGCTACAACAGCAAACGCAACATAAAATATTAATGATTGCTTTTTCAGTATTGAGTTAATCTAGATGTTAGTCTTTGCTAAACTTATCATTATTATTATTATTATTATCATTAATTGTAACTTAATTAGGATAAAGTAAAATAACCCATTTTGGAATCAATGAACCCCTTTGATTTACAGTTAACGGCCCAAAGCTGCCCCCTAGTGGAGATGTTAGCTACTGCAAGAGCAAAAGCAAAGCTACATCTCACAGGGAGCCTAAATAGAAGTAAAGTTAAAGTGTTATCCATGCATGCTGTTGAATGTTTAATCAGCCCCGTCTCACTGGGATGTGATGACGTCACTGTGGGACAGCTTAGAGGTTTTGGTCGTTCTCATGGAAACGGTGGAGATGGTCCTGGTACCTAGGAGCGGCAGAGAAAAGGAGAAAATTAGGAGCCAATTCTCACACTTAAGGCAAGAACCATAGAAAAGACACTGTACTAGTAACTCCTGACAACTTCAATTGTGCAACGTTTCGATCTAACAGAGATTGTGAATGACAATGCCTGAAGAAGATGCATGACTCTTTTGTTTGATTCTTCCCTTTAGTGTGAATTTTTGATTCAGCACTTGCAAAAGTGTTGTTTGGAGGTGTGAGCTCTACACCTTGTTTGTCACCATGATAAAAAAAAACTGCACAATCTGTTCATAAATTAAGTGAAATTTGAAACATTACTCACTTTTTAGCGCAAAAAGCTGAGCAGTCTCTGCCGATACTCTCGCTCCAAGCGGTCTTGTACAACACCTGAAAAACCCCAGTGAACAGGTCAGATCTGTTTCACTGAAACTGACGACACTGAGACACTAACATCAGACCTACCAGGAAAACCAAGCAATGCAGGAACAAGGTGTAGAAGAAAGCAATGGTCCTGGCCATCTTATTGGAGAGAATCACACGTCCCTGAGAGACAAATAAAACCAGAAGGGTTATACAAGAAGTTACGACACATGAGCAGTGTGTGTGTGTGTGTGTGTGTGTGTGTGTGTTTGAGGCTTACCAGGCTCAGAGTTGCTTTATCCCAGGGGCTGAGGCTCAGGTATCGACGCTGACGCTCCTGTAAATAAAATAAAAGCATAGTAAGCCTCATCAAAAAGTATGTTGTTTTTTTTATCTAATGTTTTGGTATGCCATTTAATTATTTTTCACTATTAAAAAAAAAACTGTTTCAGGTGCTTTCACATTTGACACACTGGCTGTCTGCAATCTTCAGTGCATCTGACAAGTTATTTTGAGGTGTAATTATTCTCTGCGGAGCCTCTACCTCTACTCCAACGTTTTCCAAAAGAGAGTTGAGACAAAGCTCTGAAAATGAGCAGCAGCTCATTATCATCATTTGTGTGACCGCAGTAAAAAATAGCAATGGAGCTTTTTCCAGTTGGCTGCTTACTGGAAACACATACTGGTGCAGAAACTGGTGTGTTATATCACACATTATTTCTGGATGAATGTTGGTGCAAAAATGGTGCGTCTACAAATAAGAACTTAGCCTTTGATTATGTAGGAAATCAAACTGTATAGTGTGTCAACAAGATGACACATCAACCACGTTTGTTCAGTTATCAGAATGAGAAAAAAGTAGAATAAACTGCAAAAAATAGCAATGAGTCTCATTTGATGATGTGTGTGTTGTACCTTCTTGCTGAAGGAGGCAAATGGATCCAGTCTCTCCTCGTACTGAGAGGAGTAACGCATCACTGTGTCGTCACTACCTCCAGCCTGCAGCACAAAACAGAAGAGTCAACAGACAGATTGGACTCTTAAGACTTCAGTTTCCACCAAAGCAAAAGTTCAAATTTAGAGCACATTAATTTGACATTCATTAATTGTCTCACACACACACACACACACACACACACAAACACACGCACTCTTCCAGGGTAGCTCTGCAGGAATTTGATTTTCTCGTAGAGTTTGATGTTGTCTGCTCTCAGGCTGTCCAGCTCGCTCTGCAGAGCCTGCATGGTCTGCTGCATGGAGCGGTTCTCCTGCAGGGGACACAGGAAACAAATTGATTAGTTTTCCTACAGAAAGACAATGCAATATGTGTAAATGCATGTGAATGTGTGTGTGTGTCTGTGTGTGTCTGTGTGTGTGTGAGAGAGAGAGATCGTGACTCACAGCTTCCAGCTCCTGGTTGCGGGAGCGGAACCTCTCCCTTTGGCTGGAGATGATGGAGAGCAGAGAGTCCATCTGGCCTTGAGGCAGCTCAGGATGGGGGCCCACGCCTGAACCTGGAGATGACACAGAGGACAAATACAACAACATTTTAATGACTTGAAGATACATGTTCAAGGATATTAACTTATAAAACCAGGCAGTGTCAGTCTAACAGTAATGAACACCTCAGTGAGTGGCACACTTAAACCTCTCTAATCAGACTAGTTTGAAGTATCTAAACAGACAAGCCCCCTGCAGAGCCTCCACTCAGCAGGTTTACTCCATTTCAATTAGAGAAGTTGTGCTGTCAGCAAGTCAGACTTCAGTATTTTCACTGTTGTGCCAGTGAGGACTGACACTGCATTCATGTGCTACCACCTCCATCAGAACTTTCTAATATTCACACGAGCTTCAAAGCTGGCTGATTAATTGAGAGGGTTTGTCTTAGTTTCAGAGTTAATACACACTGAGAGCTTAGAGGGACAGAACTGAAATGTGAATACAATTATAATTAATATGAATATGTTAGTTTTGTAAAGCAATACATGTGAATTAACATTAGCACTTTCAGGACAGAATATTTATTATCTATTTTGTCTTGATAATGCTGCTTTCATACTTAATACTTTGAACCAGCATATGAATGTACATGTATTGTTTAATATAACATGAAACATGTATTCTCTATGGGCTTCTTACTATGATTGATCAAGTTAACAATTTAGGTTATTTCACATGAAATGACATGATTTCTGCATGCAGGTGTCTTTGCTCTTCTCACTGGTTTGGAGGGGCATGAATCCAAGTTTGATGATAGTTGTGAGTTTGTTTGTTATCAGTGTATTTGGTCAAATGTGATCCAACCACATCCACATAGCCAGTGTTTAAGCAGAAAGCAGAACTAGATTACAGCACATAATGTGTGACGAAAAATTATGAATGTTTCAAAAAGGTGAAAGCAACACCTCTTGATTAATAGAGAATATTTAATAAAAAAAAAAAATTCACTTGTATTGTGTGAATCGGGGGAATGTGTGAAAATTAACACTTGCGGTATAAATTAATTATAAAATAAGATCTTAAATTCTCTGTGCAGTTGTAGTAACATAACATGGTAACATTCAGCCCTCCTCACTGCCCAAATCATCTACACCCTCCCTTATTGGTATTCAGGGATTTTTAAATTCAGACAATGACCACTTGTTCTACTTCAGTAAATTCGTACCAGCAAACATCGCAGTGGCCTCTTTGATCGGGTCTGGGATGTTCCCCATGTTGCCGACCTCAGAGCCGTCTGCATCTGGGCGTGGCAGGGAGGACATGGCCTGGATGGTGCTCAAGTCATGCTCCAGCTTTAAGATGAGCTCCTTCTGCTCCGCACTGGTCCGCACGGCAGCTGAAAACTCCACCTGCAGCTCTGTGTAGCGGCCTGTCGAGGAGGGCAGAGAGGAAACAAAGATTACTTTTCATTCAAATTCATCATTTGTCTTTAGATTTATTTAGATGTATGACTCTCAAAAGGACTCACCTGTGGCAGCTGTAAATGGCAGAAGCAGTCCAATATCCCCCAAACATCTCTGAAAACCCCTTTTAGATTCTTTAGATTCCCTTTTTATGCCCCAAATTCTTACTTTCTGAGCCTTTCCTGTTTTTCTAACCACCTGAACAGACCTCTTTCTCTGAGAATACTTATTTCACAGAACAATCCACATGTCAACAACAATACATTTCCAACAAGAAACAAAAAAAACAAAAAACTACCACAGCACACTTTTAGTATTTGTATAAAAGAGATTTACTTCAATTATCACACCTAGGGTGCATGTGAATAATAATGATGATGAATCAAATGTCAATCATAACAAATACATTGTGAACGTTTCATACAGTGATATTGCTTTTCAATGTTGTAGAAGGGACTGTTTTACAGTGCTGAGAACAAACAACATGATACGTTTAGTAAATAGAAAGATAAAGAAACAATGATACATGAGGAAAAACGAAAGGGAGGGAGACCCCAAAGGAGAATAAAAGCATCTCAGGAGTGACAGAAGTGCTAGGGGGAGGGGGAAACAACTTTCAAAAAAGCATCTTAACCATCCCTTTACAGTCATGCAGCCTTTTGTACTACAACACACACACACGTATGCGCACACACACTCGCAAAAGAAGCAGTGGGAAAAGTTATGAGAGTTATTACTTCCACGTTGTTGATGACAGGTTGGAAAATCATCTAAAAACACTCTGAACTTGCTAAAGTCTCAACAAGCATCTTAAAGCTTTCCAAAGCGGGGGGTGAAGATCTCCCCAGGTCATTTGGTTGTCAGACTACACTGTGGTTTAAGCTATGGGTGAACTGAAGCGACGACACTAGGTAGCAACATACAGAAAAACTGTCAGCAACCTTTCAACAGAGGTGGATAACTACTTCACTATTTGGCTTTTTGCTTCCTCTTAAGTCTTGCGAGTTATCGTTGAAATGTTTATTTTTCCAGAGTTGATCTCTGGGTGTTAATTGTACAGTTAAGCGTGAAAATAAATTGAGAAGATATATGAAGAAATGGCTTAAGACTTAAAATATGCTGAAGCCAATGTGAGAGGTGATTGAAGAAAAAAACAAAAAAAACAACAAAAAGCACGCAAGTAAAGTGGAGGGGTGGGGAGGGGGGTTTAAAGGATGAGTGTATTGTGCTGTATTGTGTGTGTATGTACTACTGAGTGTGCTATGCATACAGCACCACTGATTCGGAAAGTGTTTCCTTACAAAACCCACTTCATAAGATATATTCTAAAAGTATTACAAAAAACATCTGAGGTTTTTCTTTCTTTCTTTCTTTTTTTTTTCCTGAATATGGTGACCAGTGCTGCTGTTCGGGCTTCCATTACAACTAATATGTCAAATGAATAACCACTACTTCAACAGATCATACAGTAAAGCTTTACGACTTCAGAAAACATGATATGATATACAGCATCTGTTACACCTTTACAATGTTATTCAACAGTGTATAGAATCATCTGATTTAAATTTGTAGAAAAATATCTGTGGATCATGGAAAAGTCCTGAATCGTCCCTTCTCTCCTCCTGCCTTCAAACAAAAGCATACTGTGACAATAGTGAATCAATAGCTACTTGATCGACTGTATTTACACGTCTCTTTTCCAAATAACCATTAGAATTGGCACACGTCATTATCAATACCTGTAGTGCCGTTATTAATGTCACAGCAAACCTGACACAAACAGAAAAATACAAAATGCCCTATGAATAAATTCAGTGTTATTACAGTGTACGCTGTTTCTGCATGCTTCCTCCTTCATTCAATGCTCTGGCCTTTCGCTGCTAGTAAGGTATGTACAACGTAAGAAATGCATTGTGGGAAAACATCTGTCTGAAATAAGACCCGGACCCAAACACGTCTGCAGGTCAGTCATAAGAATACACAAGTTCGTTCATCCTCTCTTTCTCTTTTTTTTTCTTTTTTTTCTCTTTTTAACCGTTTCACTGCACTCCAGCAATTAAACAGTGTACAACCCTCTCAAGAGAGCTGAGAAAAGTCAACTTTTAAGTACCAACATGAGGTGTATGAGAAATAAATTCTGGATCAGGATGTGGGAAATATTATGAAGAAATTAGGTGAAATCGTCAACATCTAATGACATCACTAGTTTGGTGCCCTGCTTGGCAGTTAAAGGCACAAATCTGATGATCTCACATGGTTCAGGTGAGTTGATGGATCTGGCTATAAAATGGCTAATGGGTTAAGTGCTTATACTTTACAGTAGCTATTCATCACCATAAAACATACTGTGGTTGTCCAGTCCAAGCAGTCCAAAAGAAGGCAGTATTCTGCAGAGAGACAGATGTTTTACATCTGTCATCCACAGGAAGAGCCAATGTTTGAGGAATTTTACAATTGCTAGATACATTAGAAAATCCAATTTTAACTAATGAATCTTAATGCAGTGCAATGAGGTTATCAGTATCTTTTGACAGGCCGCCAATATGTCTGGATGTACATTCAAGGGAAAGGGGAGGTTTAAGGATGGACTGGATTGGGACCAAAACAGGTGGTTACTGATAATATCTACAACTGTACAGGACAATGGCCCGTTCTGTCACAGAGTTATCTGCAGTTTGAAATACGGGGCTTACTGTATAAGAATACAGTTCATCATATAGAAAACATGGATTGAGCTATTTTATACTTGAATTTTAGTGTTAGCATGCGGATGAGAGTCTGTGCTTGGTTCACAACCACTTTTTTAAAAAAGGCATACATTTCCCAGGATCCTGGGATCGTACTCGTGTTGTAGTGTTTGCAGACCCTGTCCTAGGTTAAGTCTTCAAAAAAGATCCTAATAAGTGCTTTGCTATGGACTGCTATAGAAATTCTGCATAATCATAGGCTGGCTATCTGTTCAATCTGGCATAGCACACCTGCTAGCTGGTACACTTCTCTAATCTCAATTTGGCAGATATGACCTCTGTCAAGTTAACATGTATTCTCAAGTTTAGGTAATTTCATTTGACCTATTTGACAAAGTGTATACATTTGGACCTGATAATTATGTTGATGTGATTAACGAGTGGGCGAAATCTATCTAAAAGAAGCTGCATGCCCTGCCGAGCGTTAGTGTTGGGCTTGCCCAAGAAACAGCCGAACAAAAAAAACAAAACAAACAAAAAAAAACATTATTGGAGATAGAAAACAGGAAAAGAGATATGCTATCATATATTCACCGATCTTGATATGTCCTTTGATTCTCTAGCTAGCAATTTAAGAGCATAACTGTTGTGGTAAAAGCTTTATGCTTACGGGAGCATGAACTGAAGCAAACACATTTTTCAAAGCTATTGAAATGACACTAAACTTTAGGATTCATGAATATACAAACAAATGAGAACTAGTACATCTTTGTAAATATTAACCAATACTGCCGGCAGTCTATACGTCTAATAAAAATGTTACTTGCCCTCAGGAACAGTATAATCCCTTAAAAAATAGACAACTCAAATGATAAGACATTAAATGAAAAATACAGCACCTATAAATAAGCAGAATAAAAACCAAACTATAAATGCAAAATAGCAATAAAACCAAGCTACAGTAAATCATAGTATTACACTACTTTGTGAGAAGATTAATGTAATGGTAACGCATCAAACAGCTTAAAAAGAAGGGTGTCAGTTGTGCACTAGTAGTGTGTGCAAGTAGATACGAAATATGACCCCACTCATTGGAAACACTGAACACTCCTCAAACGCACACGCTTGTGCACACGCATGTATTGACTGGCATACGTGTACATGCAACCACGCAAACACACACACACACACACACACACACACACACACACACGCACACACACACACACACACACGCACACACACACAAAGGGGAGGCAGTGGGCTGACAGGCACTGAGGGCTTGTGTGGGACAGGGAGGAAGTGATATGCCTTATAATTTTGTAGTGTATACAGTAGAATTCAATGCAAAAGACTTATATCCCTGGATACAGGATAGACTGGAGGAGAGTGGTAACTACTCACACCAGGGTTGGGGTGAATTCACTTTCATGGCGATCAACAGGAAGTACAGATTAATCAAACACTGTACATTGCAATTCATTCGCCCTTTTTTTTTTTAAGTCAAGAATTACATTTCAATTTAATCTTTAATTTAATTCGGAGTGAATTGACCTCGACCCTGACTTACATGCAGGCAAGTACAAATGCACACGAGACACACAAACACACACACACAGACAGACAAACAAACACACACACACACACACTCTTCCTGATTTTGGCCTATAAAAAGATGTGTGTTTGTGAACAGAGAAAATTAGTTGGTGGTGCAGACACACAAACACCCAGCAGGTCCAGTGCTGGGTAAAGCTGTGACGTGCACAACCTAAAAACAACAAGAGACACGTATAGTATCACCATGTCAGACAGCTACAGTACTACGTGAATTCATTGTATCGTATTTCAACAATGCAACATTATTCCATTCTAATTCGTTTTTTTTAAAACAGTAACTCATTATTCTCTTATTTTCGTTTCTTATTTTGTACTAATTAAAAATGCTTCCTAAAATTCCCTATTTTGTACTCTTTAGAGTCAATAGACTGTGCAATCTCTTATTGGCAACCAAATTGCAATATCAAAAAAAGAGATCATCCTTCATCCTTAAAAGAAGGGTTTAAGGAGGCAAAAAGAGGGTTCCTTCCTTCCTTCCTCTTCAGATGAGTGCGTGTGTTTGTGAGGAATTAAGAGATCCTTCTGGCCATCACATGGCTGTCAGCAGGATAGGATATGGGACACAACAGGTCAAAGTTTATCTTTCTTACATCAGTAACCATGGCAGCTCAGCCGGCAGGCCTTCCACTACCCTCTTAAGAGTGTAGGAGTGAGATAAAAAGAAAACATGCTGCCATTGAGAAGAGAACACACACATACACACACACACACACACACACACACCACTTTGTGTGTATACACACACACACGTTCACACGTGCACACACACACACACACACACACAAACAGGTGCACACTGACACAACCCCTAACATACAAACACGCATACACACACACACGCAGTGAGTGAAAAAGGCAAAGGGTTTGTAACAGTCACTCTACAGTGTGAAAAATGAGGCGTCTCACTGAGTGAGGGGAGGTTTGTGGACACTTGGGAGGTGAGAAGAAGAGCGGAAAAAATCTCCTTTAAGAAAGTGAGAGTTCTTGTAAGAGAGTTCCTGTCTCTATCTATCATCTATCAGTGTCTATCACTGTGACAGCTGCTGTGTCAGGCCTTGCCTGTGTTACTGAGTCCAGGTTTCAACCCCAGCTGTGGGTCAGACCCCAGCTCAGGACTAACCAGTCTGGTGCACCAGTGGCTGGTGATAGGGGGAGGTACAGCAGGGCCGGAGGCCAGCAGGACGGCTAAGTGCTTTTCTCAGTACAAAAACAAAACTCAGTTAAAAAAAAAGGAGAGACACTTAAGTTCTCTTATTTTGTTCTTCTAGGTATTCAGTAAATCTTCTTTTAAGGGTTTTGCCAACCACTCTTTGTTTCTTTCCTCTTTCCGGAAAGCTTCTATGTAATAAAAATGGCTGCTGAGCTTGACTTTGGCTGTGTCCACTCTCCAACTGGAACAGAGCAGGAGGGGTCCAAGGTTAGAGGTCGTGAGGTTATGAGACAAGAGGGATGAAGGATGGTCAGGGGGAGCTAGAACTCCCACTCTGAGGGATCCTCTTTGCTGGCAGCCTTCTCCAGCCTGTGGATGATGTTATTGAGATTGGCTGCTTTCTTCTTGCGCAGATTGTTGTCCCTGGGGTTTCTGGCTGGGCCAGAGGATGGGATGTTAGTACTAGAGGCAGAGCTACTGGAGGATGCCTCTGTGAGGCTGAAGAGCCCCAGTCCTCCCTGTCCACAGCTGGAGCCTGGCCCGGCTAGGCCTGAGGTGGTGCAGTCTATCTGAGCAGGGGAGTTATTAGAGCCCCCTGCCTCAGACTCAGCCTCCATGTCGTGGTCTTTGCATGCTCCTCTGTGATCCTCCAGGCCGATGCCCAGTCCCTGGCGTGTCTCCACTGTGCCCTCAGATTCTGTCCCATCACAGCTGTCCCCCTCTCCTGATTTGGACCCGCGGAGAGAAGGGGAGCCCCCCTCACTGCCAGGCCCCATCCCTCCAGCTGCCTGGATCTCCTCTATGAAGAGCTCTCGCCGGATACGTGACCTGGTAGAGACACATGAGTTCAGTCACGCTACTCAAATCCTGAAATTCAATTTGTCAGAAATAACACATCCTAACACTGGAAATACTGTGTACTGCTGTCCTCATAAGGGGAACAGGCTGGTAACTGAAGGCCATGCTGGTTGTGGTAATTTTTAAGACATTTAACAATACAACAAGATTTCTCAAAAGCAAAAAGATAATAGAGTAGGAATTGAATTTAACAAAGTGAAGTAATAAACTGCATCAAAGCTATTTTTGTATAGAAACACAATAGCTGTCATGTAAGTTAGACTAACACCAATGACATCAAATCGCCTTTAAAGAACAGTCCTGTCTTACTCAGCTTTTACAGCTAACACTAGAGGACAATGTAATGGTGTAATTCATCCCAAATGCTGACCTATAATTATGGAACCAGTTGATGACAGTACTGGTCTTCAGGTTAAGCTGGGAGGCTAGCTCCTCAATGGTTTTGGGGGAGGGATAGGGCTTCTGCTGGTACGCCCTTTTCAGGGCCTCCTTCTCCTCAGGGCCCAACACCACCCTGGGCTTCTTCAGATGCTGCTGTCCTGGGCTCTGGGAGCCCTGGACATAATCTTGCCCGATTAAAGCCGCGTCCACAGAATGGTTATCACTCAAGGAGCTCAGCCGCCTCTTCATGTAAGCTGAACAGTCACAAAAAAACAAGGTGGTCAGTAAAAAACACATTTATGTAATAAACAAGTATTGAGAAAAAACAAGAAGGTCAGTAGAAAACACATTTATGTAATAAACAAGTATTGAGAATTTCAATGATAAAATTATATATATAGCAGGCTGGTGATCTACATTAAAATATCCTATTTTAGTCAATTCATTCAAACTTGATGTAGGAAACGGAGGCTGGTATCTTCACAGATGTGCATGCAATTTGTCAAGCAATATATATATATTTTGCCTCTATTGTTATTAGCGTCAACACAAGTGTCCTGGGCTCGATTTCAGTGCTTAGTAGACCGCAGGAGGGTCACAAAAAGTCTAAAGGCGTGGGTCAGTGTGTATTAGTCAGCAGCACATCATCACAGTGAATATTTCATCTCTGACAAATGCATGCCACCTGGAAATGTTTAATCTTACTGTGCATCTGACAGTGCTGCGAAACAGAATCCTGTCGGTGTCAGTAAATGACACTAGGGGGTGCTATAGTCTTTCTCACAAATCCTAACAATGAAAGCATCTCTTCCATTTTATAGCAAACAAGTAGCACCATTCACTTCGGGCACCAACGGCTGAAAATGAACAGCTCATGGCAGCTACGCATTGAGGTTGACATTTTCTCAACCCCAATACATGCTGCGAGATATATTAGTGTTGCAGGGGGAAAAAAACGCTCAGAGCAAGGTTAGACCACTCTGAAAGTTGTGTGCTACCTCGCAGGCTTGTACCACGAGGGTGAGAGGTCAAATGTGGTTACTCTAGACTAGGTCCATGTCTTTCCTCTGGGCTCTGCTGTTGGCCAGGACTATTCCCTCGTTGCTATTTGGATGCATTACTTTGGGGTCAATAATCTAAAATGAAGTTGAATGGAGAGTAACCCCACTCGTCCACCCCCCAAAACACACTGGCGTGAGGTCGGTTATGTTTTTTGCCCTTGTGTGTAGTTTGCGATATCAGGAGGGTAAACCGATCCTGGATGCTTGTGCCTACTGGCAGGCTCAAATATGTGTACCCTGTTTCCACAGAGAGGGCTTCAAGTGGGCAGTCAGGGGGTCACTGAGGCCATTAGGAGGCCTGTTGGCTTTGCTGATTCTTTAACGCATCATGCAAACAGAAGGAGAAAACAGAATGATGGAGTGATAGAGTGGGCTATAGGCGAACAAATGATAAAAATACAAGCTTATAGACACTGATGATTATTATGATGATGACGATGATGAAGAGGAGTGCTGATGACTGTGAGTAAGCAGGCCCCCGGCAGTCCCCGAGCTGTCACATCTAATACAGTATGTGATGTCTGCAGTCCTGATTGGTACTGACATCACACCAAGATGACTGTGATCTGCACAACATGCTCTGCTGTCCTGCACAAAGGATATTGTGTGTGCAGATGTGCATGTGTAATTCAAAGGCTGCTGCTTGTGTTTTTATATGAGTGTATTCATAAAATAAATGCATGCTTAAGCACATGCCATGAAGGTTCTTCTGTCAGT